>NW_004190382.2:23537-24688 GCF_000224145.3 Ciona intestinalis | reverse complement strand
CCATTTAAACCTTAAATCATAATGTATATGCAATCGAAATACCTGGGATAAACGCATTGCTGACATACAAAAATCGAAAGACCCATCACTGAACGAAGAACATTTCATGCATATGTATGGCACATTTTTTAATGAGCCGAGAAAGTACATGTCTTTTAAAGAAACAGATTCACATGATGCATGAAACCATGTAAAACACAATTCGCAATACAAAGAATCCAATTTGCAGTTTTCAGAACATGTCCCACACGGATACTTCGCGTATTTTCTCATTATTGCAACTGCAACTAAACTGAACAAAATCCTGCTTTATAACCACATGATTAGGCAATGTAATTGCTAGAAACTGCCACACTGTACACACTGCTCAGACTATGCACACTGCACATAAAATATCCTAATATTGTCTTTAATAATGTCCTAATCAATTGAAATAAGTCATAGAATTTCAGCGCTCCAAATCACACGTGCGACATTTCTCACTAGATTGGTTATGTTGGAAAAGGCATGCTTTTTAACCTTTCTTTGACCTTATTGCATTGACATGTAACAATGATACATGTACGTCACAATAATGTTTACGATATGCTAACCGGCAGAGGAAGCAGTTGATTAGGCTGCCTCCGTTTTATGATCTGTACCAAAGCATGAAAAACCTAAGCAGAAAACACATTGTTACGTGGAGGTTTTTTGTCCAAAATATAACACAGCGGGTATAGGGATTATGCATATTTTTCACAATTTTAAAGGTTGAAAAAGGTAAAAACATGGTTATTTTGTTTTCTATTTGGAGAAAAGGTAAAAAACATAGTTTGCGAACCCTGCGCTCATTGCGGCACACAGCGGCACACTGCGCACACTGCGGCACACTGCGACACACTGCGACACACTGCGCACACTGCGGCACACAGCGGCACACTGCGCACACTGCGGCACACTGCGGCACACTGCGCACACTGCGGCACACTGCGGCACACTGCGCACACTGCGCACACTGCGGCACACTGCGGCACACTGCGACACACTGCGGCACACTGCGGCACACTGCGCACACTGCGCACACTGCGGCACACTGCGCACACTGCGCACACTGCGGCACACTGCGGCACACTGCGACACACTGCGGCACACTGCGGAACACTGCGGCACAC
>NW_004190382.2:22283-23487 GCF_000224145.3 Ciona intestinalis | reverse complement strand
GAGCTCCATTGCTATGCTTTCGTTGTGAATCAGGGCAGTTGATATAGCATTGAACAGACAGTTTCCATCACCGGTTGTTTTTAGTGGTACCATTCCAGGAAAAGCACTATTATCTAATATTGAAGTAGAGTAACTGTCAATGCTGAGATTATTATCCAAAGTAAAGGGTACAGGTATTTTGTGATTGAAATTGTTGTTTCGTAGTATTATTGCCTCTCGATTTGCGCAATCGACCAGGTGCGCCATTCCCCTTTTACTTGCCTGCGGTTAAAGAAAATGATTATAGGCGGCAGAGATAACGGCATTACAGTTGCTCAACGGGTGTCCTATATATTGTATAAATTGTACTAAAAAAGTTAATGCTATCCCAATTATAATCGAGAGCTCTATAAATAAACGTTAACCATTTATAACCTTAAATCATAATGTATATGCAATCGAAATACCTGGGATAAACGCATTGCTGACATACAAAAATCGAAAGACCCATCACTGAACGAAGAACATTTCATGCATATGTATGGCACATTTTTTAATGAGCCGAGAAAGTACATGTCTTTTAAAGAAACAGATTCACATGATGCATGAAACCATAGGGATTATGCATATTTTTCACAATTTTAAAGGTTGAAAAAGGTAAAAACATGGTTATTTTGTTTTCTATTTGGAGAAAAGGTAAAAAACATAGTTTGCGAACACTGCGCTCATTGCGGCACACAGCGGCACACTGCGCACACTGCGGCACACTGCGACACACTGCGACACACTGCGCACACTGCGGCACACAGCGGCACACTGCGCACACTGCGGCACACTGCGGCACACTGCGCACACTGCGGCACACTGCGGCACACTGCGCACACTGCGCACACTGCGGCACACTGCGGCACACTGCGACACACTGCGGCACACTGCGGCACACTGCGCACACTGCGCACACTGCGGCACACTGCGGCACACTGCGACACACTGCGGCACACTGCGGCACACTGCGCACACTGCGGCACACTGCGGCACACTGCGGCACACTGCGCACACTGCGGCACACTGCGCACACTGCGGCACACTGCGGCACACTGCGGCACACTGCGCACACTGCGCACACTGCGGCACACTGCGCACACTGCGGCACACTGCGGCACACTGCGGCACACTGCGCACACTGCGGCACACTGCGGCACACTGCGCACACTGCGCACACTGC
>NW_004190382.2:18267-22233 GCF_000224145.3 Ciona intestinalis | reverse complement strand
CTTTGTTAAGTAATATGGGGGCAACATAATAAAGGGGAATTACGTTGAGGTATTGTATTTAAGCCTTGGGCGAGGAGCAACGCTTTAAGTTACAGAAGATTGCGAAACGAGCGGTCTTGGCAAAAAGGGCTTTGCGCTTTTGTAACCTGGTATACCAGCGGTTACTTCAGGCCAACCGAAAGGTAACTATCGGTCATGCCGGGATTTAGTCACGTGGATTTCTAGCCCACGTGCCTAGGCTAGCCAATCAGCAGTGACTTGATGTGACGTCACAGAGCCGCAATCAGCTGGGCTGGTATAAAAGCTGGGACAAGTTGTTTTTTTCTGCTCAAATAATGCTGACTGTCCTGGCTGGAGGATGTGGCTTGTTGTGTTTGTTTATATCGAAAGCATGCGTTTATTAAATGCTGACGTTGTGTTTACATCAGGTGCAGTTATGTTATAGCGATAATAAACAGAAACCAAACTGTATTTTGTTAGTGTCCGCAATATTATAATACAAAGTTAAAATGGCACATCCGTTGGATTTATATAACTGGCAATCAAGTGTGGTGTTATGCCTTGTGTCAAAACCTGATTCCGTTGTCATAGAAGTCGAAGTTGACAGAAATGCTATTGGACAAGATATTTTAGACAAGGTTTGTATCTGTGTTAGTTTTATTAAAAAGTTTAAGCATGTCATGTGATTTTTTGACTTATTTTTAACTTATTATATAGTTATTTTAAGAAATGTTTAAGACTGATTTTTGTTGTTTCTAGGTTAGGGGGTTAGGTGTTGATGGTTAGGGGGTTAGTGGTTATAGTGGTTAGTGGTTAGCAAATAAGGTGGGGGGGTGGAAGATTCTTCACTAGCACCGTTGTTTCATTTATTGCAATTTTAGAATATGTTAAAACTTATGCTTGTACAACTTTTATGTCATAAAATTATATTTATTTATATAATTAATTAAACTTTTTGTGCTAGTATATACCCCCCCATAACCATTAGCAGATTCAAGAACTACAAATACATAATGACCATGCAAAATAGAATATTGTTACAGTCTAATTTTTACATCAATTTTTATAAAGTGCATAAATAACAAAAATAAAGTTCAACTAATTTTATTCTCTATGATTGTATATATATTTATCATTCGCCTAAAATTCCATTATCAGTCCATTATTTTTTAATTTTAATTTAAAAATTTAATTTTACATTTTATTCTAGGTATGCGCATCAATTGGGACGATAGAAAAAGATTATTTTGGCCTCCAATTTTACGGCCCAAAACGGGAACCACTCTGGTTGAATCTTCGAAATCGAATCACGAATAAAATCTCCGGTCAATGCCCGTTCCGGCTTCGTCTTCGAGCAAAATATTTTGTTGAACCACATTACCTCATACAAGAAACCACAAGGTTGGTTGCTCTTTTCCTTTTTAGCAAATTAAGGCATTGTTAACATACAGTCATGGTTGTCATTTACTTCACATGCATCGCACTTAAATTTTACCCAATTTTGATTTCTTGAAATGATTTTAGTTTTTAGTCATTGATTAATGTGGTGAATGCAATATACTTTGGCTCTGCTTGTTTGTATACATACAAAGTTGGGGTGACATGTCACTAATTTAAGAAGTTATTTAACTTGAAGAAATTGCCTAAAATGTTGACGTTTGCCAGGAATTTGTTCTACTTGCAATTGAAACAAGATTTTTCCGACGGCCGACTTGAAATACCTCTTGAGAAGTTTGCGTACATGTTAGCGCTCGTTGCACAAGTTGAACTTGGCGACCTCTCACACGATTATGCCAATGCCGATGTTTTTGAAGCTTACACGGCACTTTGCCCAAGTGATGACACAGCACAAGCGATGTACAGCGGGGAATTGATAAAGTGAGTATTTCTTTCTATATGCGGCTATATTTAAAAAAAAACATGGTTATCTTTATCTCATATGCTCATGTTGTTACTTCTAATTAGTGCATTTTGCATAAAATATCCAAGGCATACACATCTACCCTGGATATTTATGTTGGGGAGCGAATAAAAACTTTCCATTATTACAAGTTATACTTTTAGTTGGTGCATTGTTAGCAATTAATCTGTTGATTTTAATTTGGTTGTTATGTAATTCTGTATACCATGGTACGCAGGTATTATTACCAAGCTATTAATAACATCTACATAACAATGGTTGTTATTGTTAGCTGGTTCAGTGATTCATATCTCTTGGTGTGTTTATTTGTAGAGCTGTGTGTTAATTACTTTCACAAAAACATTCTATTACATATGGTCCTACAGCGAGGCATGCTATGGGACCTGAAATTTAGGCCAAAGTTAGCCCATTACCCCAACACCTAGGAATTTGAGCTAGATTTGCGTGTTGCCTCTAGAATACTTACGTATGTCATTCATACCACCAGTGTGACACAGTATCCTTCCTAACCAAATCCAGGTCTCCTGTTTAATTACTTCCATAATAATCAGTAATAACCCTCTGTTCCACCCACAGCGTCCACAACGAACACCTCCAACTACGAGGTTCATCTAAATCCTCGGTCGTCAGTAAATTCCTCGCTGAAGTCACCACCCTACCCACATATGGTACAGAGTGTTACCATATCAAACTAGAAACCAATTCCCCACCCAACACAACAACCAACCAGAGCACAAACAGCCCGACACTGAGCAGGAGGTACCACCTTAATGTGATACTAAGAGTTGGTCCGAGGGGGATCGAGGTTTTGGGCGAGGACAATCAAGAAATTAAAAAGTAAGTCACTTGGTTTTTGTAAAAAAAACTTTCATTCATGCAATAAAAATTATAAAAATATCAAAAAATTATAAAAATATCAAAAGATCTTCTGATTTTTTTTATTGTTTTTATATAATGTGTACGCAAAGTTTTATTATTTTAGTTTAAACAGAATGAAATAGAACTTAAAAGTTGCTTACTGCGCTGTTTATATTGCAAATATAGGCGACGTTTTTTATAAAACGCAGGGGAGGCAAGAGATAATTAAGACTCGCATTTATGGGGGTCAAGCTTAACGTATTGGTTTTTGCCACCCCAGCTTTGGCGCCTCTGACTGCAAACTATTATATTTGTAATTCACAAACACTAAGATTAACAAACTGTTTTCAATTCTTAGAATCCCTTTCAAGGCCATCCAGCTTGCCACCCATTCGGGCAAAATGATTGACATTCATATTTACACCGATGATGGTTCAGTTACCACCATGAACTTTAGGACAGTATCGGAAAGCCACAGCAATGCTTTGTACAGGTGGAGTGTTATATCATGTTTGGGTTTTTATGCAATGATAATCATTTCTCTTTTTTGATGATTTTCTATATGGTAGCAAAATGTTGGTCTTTTTGTGGGGATTTATCGTAGGTGTCATGTTTTTCAATTTTTGCTAAAATCTGCGGTGACATTGTTAAAATACAGTTACACTCATAGTTGTCAAACATAGGGAACCTCATTGATTAATGTGGTGAATGCAATATACTTTGTCTCTGTTTGTTTGTATAGACACCTAACAGCAGGGTAAAATCTGGGGTGACATTGTTAAAATACAGTTACACTCATAGTTGTCAAACATAGGGAACCTCATTGATTAATGTGGGGAATACAATATACTTTGGCTCTGCTTGTTTGTATAGACACCTAACAGCAAGATAAAATCTGGTTTATTTTGATGTAACCCCATGGGCACATTCCATATTGTAACAACTAAAATTTAAATGATACCATATACCCCTATTTATAACAATGAATTTGTATTTTCATTACCTATATGTATTCATAAACCAATAAATTGCAGAATAATAACTGAGATGTTAGCGTTCTACACCTGGGATACCGTACATTCATCAGTAATGCATCAACATAGTCTCGACTTCAAAGGTCATTTCTTTGCGTTGTTTCGACCCAATGATTCTGACATGGGTAAGTCAATAAACAACACATGTGTTCT
>NW_004190382.2:0-18142 GCF_000224145.3 Ciona intestinalis | reverse complement strand
CTTCCTAACCAAATCAGGTCTCCTGTTTAATTACTTCCATAATAATCAGTAATAACCCTCTGTTCCACCCACAGCGTCCACAACGAACACCTCCAACTACGAGGTTCATCTAAATCCTCGGTCGTCAGTAAATTCCTCGCTGAAGTCACCACCCTACCCACATATGGTACAGAGTGTTACCATATCAAACTAGAAACCAATTCCCCACCCAACACAACAACCAACCAGAGCACAAACAGCCCGACACTGAGCAGGAGGTACCACCTTAATGTGATACTAAGAGTTGGTCCGAGGGGGATCGAGGTTTTGGGCGAGGACAATCAAGAAATTAAAAAGTAAGTCACTTGGTTTTTGTACGCAAAGTTTTATTATTTTAGTTTAAACATAATGAAATAGAACTTCTCAAAGTTGCTTACTGCGCTGTTTATATTGCAAATATAGGCGACGTTTTTTATAAAACGCAGGGGGGGCAAGAGATAATTAAGACTCGCATTTATGTGGATCAAGTTTAACGTATTGGCTTTTGCCACCCCAGCTTTGGCGCCTCTGACTGCAAACTATTATATTTGTAATTCACAAACACTAAGATTAACAAACTGTTTTCAATTCTTTAAAATCCCTTTCAAGGCCATCCAGCTTGCCACGCATTCGGGCAAAATGATTGACATTCATATTTACACCGATGATGGTTCAGTTACCACCATGAACTTTAGGACAGTATCGGAAAGCCACAGTAATGCTTTGTACAGGTGGAGTGTTATATCATGTTTGGGTTTTTATGCAATGTGAATCATTTCTCTTTTTTGATAATTTTCTATATGGTAGCAAACTGTTGGTCTTTTTGTGGGGATTTATCGTAGGTGTCATGTTTTTCAATTTTTGCTAAAATCTGCGGTGACATTGTTAAAATACAGTTACACTCATAGTTGTCAAACATAGGGAACCTCATTGATTAATGTGGTGAATGCAATATACTTTGGCTCTGTTTGTTTGTATAGACACCTAACAGCAGGGTAAAATCTGGTTTATTTTGATGTAACCCCATGGGCACATTCCATATTGTAACAACTAAAATTTAAATGATACCATATCCCCCTATTTATAACAATAAATTTGTATTTTCATTACTTATATTCATAAACCAATAAATTGCAGAATAATAACTGAGATGTTAGCGTTCTACACCTGGGATACCGTTCATTCATCAGTAATGCATCAACATAGTCTCGACTTCAAAGGTCATTTCTTTGCGTTGTTCCGACCCAATGATTCTGACATGGGTAAGTCAATAAACAACACATGTGTTTTGCCAGAATTTTCATTTGTGGTTGTGTCTTAGTGCAAAAAAAGCTCTGTGTTTACTAGGGGTTGCTTTGCAAGAAAGAAACCTGTTTTACATTTATATTTATATTTGTTTGTTAGATTTAAAAAAAAAAAAAAAATAAGTTACATACGTGGTAACTCGTAAGCTGGCACAAGGTGTATGAAACAGAACACCCATGTTAAAAGTTAAAACGACTGTCATTGCTCCGCCATGCGAGTATAAATAAGTTACATTCATAAAAACTCCTTACAAATGTTACAATTATCTAAACCCCTCCTTCTGCATACCCAGGCAAGCAATATGTGTTTGACATCCAACGTACATCGCGTGAGGTGTACGACAACGCACGGAGGATTCTTTACCGTAAACAACAACTTGTACAAAACAACCACAACGAGGTCCATGGCTCCTCCCCCCCAAAGTCCTCCAACATCCCAGAAGATGAAGTGGAGGTCCTCCGGGAGCGTTTATCGATGATCAGTGATGCTCTTACATGCCGCGTGTGTTTGGACGCGGAAATCGACAGCGCGTTTGTTCCGTGTGGACACCAAGTATGCTGCAAGTATTGCGCAGCTAGATGCGAGGTAATTAATAATTAGGCTTGTTGTTGTGGTATGGTTTAAACTGCATATGCTCCAAACCTATTGTTATTTAGGTTCATTTCATGAAAAACATTTCCCAGTAAACACATAGTTGGTTTTGCACTAACATGCAACAAACCACAGAATAGAGTGTGGCAAAACAAGCCCATTTGTTGTGTATTATGCTTTTTTGCTGTGGTGCCAAACCTGGGTTGGCGAGAAGGCAGGCCTACCTGGGAATTTTTGCCACTATATTGTTCAGCAATGATTAGAAACAATGAATTGATTTGTTTTAAACTTTTCATGTGTGTAACTATCCCTGCCTCTCCCAACCTACTATATATTTGGTTGTAGTTAGAGCAACTAATATAATTCAATTTAGATTTAACTTCTATCAAAAATATGGGATTTCTTTTATGTTTTTTTTTCATGTTTTGACACTGAACAGAAACCCATATAATATGCTTATACTAAAATTTTATGCAATTTTGTTTTTTGTTTTTATGCATTTAAACTAATATGAATTATCTTAAACAGAAATGTCCAATATGTCGTCAACATGTTCAAGAATTCCTCACCGTGTTCCACCCGGTGACGAAGGAATTGGTCAACGGGCGACAAATATCTGAATCAACGCCAGAAAATGTAGAGACAGACAATTTAACTGTGGGGTCTACGGGACAAGAGATACAGATAGAGGTCTAAAGGGTTAAACCTGTGACTATTAAATAGATACTGTGCCACTACTACAACATATTTGGATTCTACTGTGAATACTGGTGTTTTCAATGCACCAATACAAGTCTCTCTGGTGATTTCCACTGTCAGCCAGACAGAATTCATTTCATCATTGCTTTTCTAACGTTTTAACAAACTGGTTTACTTTTGCGACAGGGGCGTATTCACTAATTTCTTAAACTTTATTTTTAAACATTTTTTGGAATCTAAAAAAAAAACGCAGTGAAGCATTTTTTTACAAATGGGGTGTCCTTACCCCCTAAACACCCCCTGAATACGCCCCTGTTAGCGACCGCTATGAAACCTCCCCTATTGTAAATAGTTACCACGCGTTGATCGCTGGAAACTCTTGTACAAACGTTTATGATGCCCCTGCAATGCAACGTCAATGCCCTACGTTTTCATTTATTCTTTTACACAATTCCTATCGTTACTTTGTTCATCTTTCGTCCAACTGTTGGACGCCTTTAAAGACTCGCAACTTACTGCGTGGTCTTCTGTTTTCTAAATAAACGATTTACTGGTATATTGGTGTTGTGATTATCTGACATAGTAGGGTTGGGAAGATGGGACACATTTTCATTCTATTTTCTCGTCCCACTTGGTAATAAATAAAGAACATTCAAAGAATTATAAAACCGTATCCCCACGACTCTCATAGACTGCTGTTAATTGTTTAAAACACGATCAGGATATTTGGATATTATATGTTAAAGGTGTCCCGTCTGACCCCACAGTACTATAATAACCACTAGCTTGTCTGTTTCATACATGTCTCCTAATAAGAAAGCATCAATATGTATTAGAATAATAGAGAATACGTCAGCGCATCTTTTATATTTTATTTATCCCCAGTAGTTGGATGCAAATTCTTCATAATTACATTCGTGTCACTCGGATTCGTCTACAAAGTTAAATTATAATTACACAAAACAACAGTAAAGTTAGAACAACCATGAAGATACGCAATGCAATCTACTTACAATCCAACAAGCGCGATAAGTATTCGTTGATATCTGCTGTATCACCCAACCTGTACAAACACAATACTGCAGATATAAAAGGTTGAGGTAAGATGGTCCTAATTCTTTTATTACCCCATTTGGTAGCAGAAAAAAGAATATTAACAGAATTACAGTATAGGGTGGGGAACATTTTCCTTCTATTTTGGGGATGAGACACTTTTTCATTCTATTTTTCTCGTCCCAGTAGAAAACAAAGAACATTCAAGGAATTATAAAACCGTATCCTCGCGACTCCCATAGACCGTTGTTAATTGTTTAAAACAACATCAGGATATTCGGATATTATGTTCTAAAGGTGTCCCATCTTCTCCCACAGTACTTACAACCCTATCCTCACCACTTTAAAAGAGCGTTGTTGGCGTTTAACATACAATTACGTAATACGGTATGTTGCGTGCGAAAGGTATCCCATATTACCCCACATACTCAAACATGGGCCATCTTACCCCACACTACCATACTGCAACTTACCTGCTCCAATCTATTATCGACACAACTCTTTGTCCACTTACACCAACGTTCCTATAAGACAAGTGAGCAACAAACATTCTATACTTCTATAATATACAATAGCGAAGATTAAATTAAATAAAGCAATGAAAAGAGGGGATTGTTTAGCAAATCGAGTCGTTTAAAACACGCTGTGGTTAAAAATACTTAAATAAAAGTGTAGTTGCTAAAGCAAACACTAATTTATTTATAAAAAAAGTAAACATTTCACAAACTAAGATTTACCGTTTCGCTAAATCTCTTGCATTGTAGCTCTCTGTAGTTGACATGAAGTCACACACAAGTATAAGCGCGACGACGAGGTAGATACGTTTCATTTCTATACAACAGGTCCTATAGCAGAGAATGTGTCTTACCAAGCTTGATATGCTTGTCTTTCTAAATAAATTCGAATGATTAAAGCTTATAGCAGTTATAATATAAGGCATATACTCGGTCTATTTGGAGCTGGAATCTTATATTTGCATGTAACCCGTTTCCACAGCGCAGAATAGCATTATAAACGTAAAGGGATAGCGTAATATAACAGGAAACCCGGGAAAACGTGGGAGTATATGAAAGAGCAAAGCGTTTTAACCACCCCGCACGCGTTTCCCATTTGGAAGTGTCTGATTAAGAGAGCTTTTGGGTTTCTAAAATACATTCGTTGTTCTATAAGTGGTAAATGGTATAAGCGGGTCGAGGTGTTTAAAACAGAACACCCGTGTTATAACGACATGTCGTTACCAGCCATACAAGGATAAAAAAGTTATATTGATTTAAGTAACCAGATATTGAAAGACATTTTTATTTGTACTTTACTTTATCTACAGTTGTCCCGAATTTCTAATCTCGGTTGAAACTAAAATAGAAAAACACAGCAAATTAAAATTTACTTTTATAACAATTAATCACCAAGAACACACAAATAAGAAACAAAATATAGTCTAAACAAAGAGATTAAAACCAGATGGTTTTAATCTCTTTGGTCTAAACTTACCCGCAGTTTTGTTATATTAAATTCAATACAGATTCAGGATAATCTGTTTTCTGCTCCCCTAATAGGTACCACCACGCTATTTGATAATTCTCGCGGCAAAATTGGATCTACATATAAACGTGGTTTGCGCTGTAGCTGTCGTACCAGTTTGGTGTGTATGTGGTTACTGTACGGTTAATGTTTTGCGAGTATTGTGGAGCAGAAAAGTATAAGCACGGAAAAAACAATAAAACATGGGAGAAAAGGTTCGTAATTTTACGTGGTTTGTTTTTTCTTTTTAATATTATAAATGTTCGCGAATTTACTGTATTAAAAGTAATGATATAAATCAAAATGTAACTCATTTACATTCGCAGGGCACAGGTAACGGCCGTCGTTATAATATGGGTGTTCTGTTTTATACACCTTGTTTTCTACGAGTTGCCACGTATGTAACTTTGTGGGTAAAATGTTTTTACATGGTATTATAATACTGCACTCTTTCAGTGCTGAACTTTAATAGTTTGTGTAGTAGTTAATGCACAGTAAATGTCTTTGTTTTTATACGTAAACCTTGATTTACAGGAAGAACCAATCGAACTTGAAGAATGCGATTTAGAGAAAGGGGAAAAAGTTAAATTGAATGAAGAAGTTGAACCTGAGGTGGCTTCGCAGAAAAATGGGAGAAGTTGTATAGGGTGAAAATTTTATTCTTGTTTCAAAACGAAAATGTTTCTCCCTGTTGTTAAGAATGGTGCTGCTGATATACCTTGATATTGTGGCTAAATTGCCCGTCGTGTGTTTGTAAGAATTCAAATTATATACGTGGTAATTCGTAAGAGGGCACGAGGTGTATAAAACAGAACACCAATGTTATAACGACTGTTGTTGCCTCGCCATACGAGGATAAATAAGTTACATACGAGGTAATTCATAAGCGGGCTTGAGGTGTATGAAACAGAACACCCATGTTATAACGACTGTTGTTGTAAACAGTTTTCTAAATGCCTGGGAAATGTTATTGAATCTAACAGTCTTAACATATACACATTGTTTTTAGGATTCTTTTGATCCCCGTCCTATTTCTAAAATCATTTTACTCTGAAAGGAAAACTGTCTTCAAATATATTTTCCTTGGCTTGTTGCTTACAGGTAAGAAGTGATTTAAATGTTTCTTAAGTATTGGATTCACGAGGTGTCTTTCAAACATGCACGAACAACGTGAACATAACTGCGTGTTATTGACCATCAAAATTGTTTTGTACCGATGAAGCCTCTAGTGGCCAGCTCCTAGTTGTGGCATCTTTTGGTATTCTAAGTGATAAAAAGAAGTAGCTGTTTGCGTGTATTTTGGATTTTCATTAACTTAAAAGTTAGTTATTTCTTTTACAGGAATAATATATTTTTGCTGTATATGTTCGAGTAAAATATTTATGTATTCTGTGCTGTATAATTTATGTTTGAAAACAAAATAATATTGTCTATAATATATTGTATATATTCATTATAACCAATAGTTATAGCTTATGGGACTAAAAATCTGGCCATAATGGTTATAATCAATATAATGGAGCAACATATCAAATATTTACTCCTTGTTGTAGTAACTGCTTTTCAAATTTAATTTCAATATTATGCTCTTTCTTCCACTTAAATGTAAACATATTTTTAACTGTAAGCGTGTTTTAATTTGTTTGTTCTGTCGCTATATCCTGTCTTTTCATTTAAATATTTTTTTAACTTTCGCTACTGTAATCAAAATGACAAATAAAGTTAATATTAATATTATATTATTACCCCTACAGGTTACATGGTGTATTTCATCATAGCCATAGCTAGAGACCCCCTCGCTGCTAAACCTCTCATCATACTAACACTGGTTATTCTGTTTCTTGTTTTGTACGAGTTGAGGTTCAAGAAGTTATTCTTGTTATTCTTTAAACAAATCAAATCAAAGGTTCATATTAAAAAGGAAACCAAGAACAAGATCACACGGTGGGTTTTAATATTAGCATTTATGGTTTTAGGGTGGTTAGTAATAGTAGGACAATGCCTAGTTCCATTACTTTTAATACAGGTACGGTACACCTATGGATGCACATTACAGAATTTCAAATCCGTGAGATTCGAATCCTACGGGATTCGGTATTCTGTTTAATGACGTCATCACACGTCATCACAGGTCACCTCACATACTATATATTAACAAATTTTGAAACTTATTAATTTTGAAAAAAAATATTTTTGTGTTTGTGGGACTTTCAAGAGTAAACGTTTCGTAACGTCTTTTCATAACCTGCTATACGTTTCATGACGCAAAAACTACCCAATAGTACAATTTTTGATCATTTTACAGCTCATGTTCCAACAAGGCGGGTATGAAAGAGTCAATAAACTGACTTATGTGGGTAAAATTATTTTTTCCTATAAATATAAAAAGATTCGAAATTCTAGATTCGGAATTCTAGATTCGAAATAAAGTATTCTAGGATATCCTAGAATACCTAATTATTCTGTAATGTGCATCCCTAGGTACACCCGCACCTAATTTCAATACTTTGATGCAAAATGTTGCAAATTTATAGCTTATATAAGTCTGGTTTAAATTTAAAATTGTGAAGTACTGTCGAAATATATTTTTTCTTCGCTGATTTGTTTCAACTTTATGCTATCCAGGCATACTACTTCTTTTTTATTTAGTTTTGGAAGGTTTACTTGTAGTATTGTGTGAACAAACCATTCCTTTGTTGTCTGTAACAATCAACATAGCTATAAAAATATTTAATGGAGGTAAATTTATATATTTTTTCGAAAAAATGTTTGCTAAGGTAAACAAAAGCTGTTTTATGCCTTCCCACAAAAGGAAAACACAAACAAAACCTAACACGTTCGTTTAAACCCATTGCCAAAGTCACCACTTTTGCTGGCAGTTGGACTACTTGGTGTTTCCACGACTCTGATAATCAATAACCATATAGTTGTTCTCTGTTTGCCACCACGTAATAAATACCTAACAATCACCTAACTTATAAATAAATATGTTTTAGGTTTCTGCCATATGTTCAGATCTTGATATGTGTTGCTTTCTGTATATGGTTGTTGGTTGATATGATTATAAGGAATCCAAGCACTCTCATATCAGTTGTTGGGTTCATTGTAATACTGGTGGTTTGTATATGTGCTTCTACGCAACCAAAATGTGTAAGTACTCGTTCTATAAATGTATATGTACTTCACTATTTCTATTCTATATGGGTGAGGTCCTACAGTGAGGCATGTCATGGGACCTGGGATTTACGCCAGAGTTGGCACATTACCCCAACATTGTATATGCATATGTCTATACTACATTATTTCTGTTCCATTTGGGTGAGGTTCTATAGTGAGACATGATATGGGAGCTCAGAGTTGGCCCATTATTGGAACATACAGAGTGCAACAACTTATTAGTGACAACTGGGTTGTAGCAATGTTCGTTAAGTGTCTTGCGCAACGACGATATAAGCGTCAAACTGGCTATCTTTGCATTGTTTCTACAATTACATTGGAAACTACATTACCACTGTTTTACTACAGTATGCTGTATTACATATACCCATGTTTGATGTTTCAGTTTATTACATATATATCCGCTCATTATTGCTTGCCACATATTTAATAAAAATTGTTGTTTCCTGCTACGTGGTGTTGCAATCTAAACCACATCCACACTGATAAAACTAATGGAAACCACTGTTTGAACGATCAATGAGAATGAGATTGTAGCGTCTGTTGCAATGTATACTGCTTTCTCATTGGTCTAAACTGGGAAGCTAAAAGCCAGTCATCACTCCCAAAGTCCCCAACCTTATACATTTGTCTTACACTTCTAGCTTAGTGTCATGTATGTCTATGGGTTATGGCTTTAACTTAATGTCTTTTATCTCAATGTTATCATATATAGTGTGGATGTAATGTTAGGGGTTCGTTTTATAGAATGCTTGTCAAATTTTGAAGAGGAGGGTAATTATATGTTTTGCTAAAAAATTAAAAAAGTGGCGCCTAGACCTAATCTATATATACTTGATGCAGATCAACTGGCGACCAGTTATTTGGGGGATTGGTCTTCAATTTATCCTTGGGCTCGTAGTTCTACGCACCAGTGCTGGGTACACTGCTATTAAGTTCATTGGGGACCAGATTGCTACTTTCATGAAATACACTGATAGTGGATCGACGTTTGTGTTCGGATATCTACCAAGCGATCATATCTTCGCTTTCAAGGTTTGAGATTGTATCCTTATGTTGTGAGGATTCTAATTATTAACAACTGCTTTGGCCTTTATGATAAGCGCCTAACATGGGGATGCATGCATACCCTGTATACCCATGTTAGGCGCCTATAATTACATTCATTTAACTTATTTATCCTGGCATGGCGGGAAAACAACCGTCGTTATTACACAGATTTCATACACGTCTGTTTTGCTTATTATATAGTAGACACCAACTATGATGTAACCGAAAAGGTGTTTTTATTAATTTCCACATTCACAATGTCAATATTAGGAATAAGGCCAACATTTTTGTCAGCCATACAAAAAAATACATAAGCCAACAACTGTCGCTGCTAGGGATGCACATTACAGAATTTCGAATCTGTAAGATTCGAATCCTTTTGTATTCGAATCTAATTACGGGATTCGGTATTCTTATTAATGACATCATCATGCGTCATCTCATACACTATATTAAGAATTTTTAAAAGTTAATATTTTTGAAAAAAAAATATTTTTGTGTTTGTGGGACTTTCGAGAGTAAACGTTTTGCAACGTCTTTTCATAGCCTGCTATACGTTTTATGACGCAAAAACTACCCAATAGTACAATTTTGATCATTTTACAGCTCATTATCAAACAAGACTAATATGAGAGACTCAATAAACTGACTTATGTGGGTAAAAATATTTTTTCCTATAAATAAAAAAAGATTCGAAATTCTAGATTCGGAATTCTAGATTCGAAATAAAGTATTCTAGGATATCCTAGAATACCTAATTATTCTGTAATGTGCATCCCTAGTCGCTGCCCTGTGAGGGTAAATACATTCATTCATTTATCAACACCTATTTTTACCGTACAAACTAATATATTTCCACCCACAGGTTCTTCCCATGATCGTGTTCTTTAGCATGGTAACCAACATGTTGTTCTACGTTGGTTTAATGCAATGGTTCATCGCAAAACTTGCGTATCTCACCCAAATCACATTGGGAACATCTGCCATTGAATCTGCAGTGGCGATCGCAAATATATTTGTGGGAATGGTAAGTCAGAAGTTGGGTTTTTAACTTTTTATTTTAAATAATGATTTAAGTGAAGTTGTGATGTGGCAAATAATAAGTTTTGTATTTATATAAATATAATATATATCAGACAGCACATATAAAAATATATATGAGAAAAATGAATATATGTTGTCCGACATATAAGTCCTGAAGAGATCTTCTGGCATTTTTTTTTCTAATCTTGAAGGGTCATTTATATTTTCCATTCATATTACTACTGTTTTGGTTAAAAGAATACTCAATATCTTTCTTAAGATTTTCTGCCTCTGTTCTACCGTACCTTAATATACAGCCTAAAAGAAAAAAAAAACAAATACCTTAGATTTTATTTATTAATGTTTTTTTACTTAAAAAATGTTTTTATAGTAATATATATAATATATTCGCTATAATATTGTAAAATTACATATATTACAATTAAATTTAAATTTATCTTAAACTAACCAGACAGAAGCGCCCTTGATAGTACGTCCGTACCTTCCTGAGTTAACCAAAGCTGAGATCCACTCCGTTCTCACCACTGGGCTCGCTTCAATCTCATTCTCCGTGTTTGGGGTCTACATTGGGTTCGGGGTAAGTGGTGTTTTGTTGAATTAACTTTTTAATATTTTTTTTATTTTTAATTATAAAATTATGAAATTGTCAAATAATTTTTGGAAATCTTTACTTAAAGCAGAAGTTTTGGTGCTGTTACCAACATGCATAGCATTGATAAAATATAGGTAAATAGCTTTTCTGGTAAACAACACGAGTTTTATTATTCTAACAATTCAAAATTTTCTAAAATTTTTTCCCTAATATCACCTATGTATGCAGCTAAAAAAATAGAGGGATGGGGGGTAAAAAAAACTGTTTTAATTAATATTTTTAATTTTTTTTATAATAAAAAGTGGGGGGTCATGACCCTCGAAATCCCCCCCAGCTGTGCAACTGCATGCGCCCCCAACATTCCCCTGCATCAGAGGTTGATGTTAACTCGTAAGCTGGCACGAGGTGTATGAAACAGAACACCCGTGTTGTAACGACTGTCCTTGCGCCGCCACACGAGGATAAATAAGTTTCATACAATTAAGATAGAACTCATATTGGATGCCTTGAACAATTGTTGATATTTACCACAGGTCGATGGCGTCCATCTGCTCACAGCATGTGTAATGTCGGCACCAGCAGGATTAGTAGTATCTAGGTTGTTGTATCCTGAGGTGGAGAAATCTAAGTTCATGAACACGGGATCCCTTGCTCTGTCTGCGGGGTAAGATGGTTTTATTCAATTTAGTAAACCATCAAGTGTATAAGGTTTTAGTTTGAGAATGCTTGATTCTATTTGGATTTGGGCTATTTCGGGTGAAATATATTTATCTGCTATAGAAAACTCTTTTTTTTTGTCTGTTTCGTATTTTTTCTGTGTGTAAAACCTGAGTCCTGACAAACAATAAATTAAATTAGTTTTTATACGATTGTGTTTTTAACTATGCCTCGACTCTCCTGTGTTTTCAAACGTTTGGTGCATATGATGACACAGTTAATATTGTTGAACTTGTAGAACAAACCGCAACATAGTGGAAGCAGCAGCAGCTGGAGCTTCCATGTCAATCAAACTCGTCGCAAATATCGGAGCAAATTTGATCGCTTTCCTTGCGTTGCTTGCTTTTATTAACGCAACGTTGCACTGGTTTGGGGCGTTTGTTGGAATCCCTCAGCTGTCTTTTGAGGTGGGGGTTGTGTTATGTGTGAGGTTCTATTCTATATGGGTGAGGTTTTACAGTGAGGCACGCGATGGGACCTGGGACCTGGGATTTAGGCTAGAGTTGGCCCATTACCTCAACATTGTATATGCACATTTTATTCTATATGGGTGAGGTCCTACAGTGAGGACTTATAGAATAGATCTTTACTTATATATTCCTTAATGTTTAAATTTGTATATTTATTAAAAACGTTTATTACAAAACGTTTATTATACCTGGTAACAACAACAGCAAAACATTCATTCACCACCAGGTAATCTGCAGCTACCTTTTCATGCCCGTGGCTTTCCTGATGGGAGCTGATTGGGAAGATTGTTTCCTCGTTGGTCAGTTATTTGGCATGAAGACTTTCCTTAATGAGTTTATCGCATACGAAGCGATGAAACCATTTATCAACAACAGATTGAACCAAAATGTTGTCCCCAAGTTTATCAATGGAACCATACAGTATATGTCGGTATGTATGGTGTTCTATATGTATGTTGTGGTATATAGGTGCCGAACTTTTAAAAGCTAGGGTACACATAATTTTAAAAGTAAAAGTTAATGTCGGTGAAATCATGAACATTTTTGTTCTTGTCACAATATTAGCTTTCATTTGAAAAATAGACCGATCATTGCACTATCACCACTGTATAGTGTTTGTTTCAAACCTGTTTGTAAGATTTTAAATTGTTAATCCATGTATAGTGGATTAGTGGGTACTCCAGTTATTTTCAAGTAATATAGACACCCATGTTAGATGCCTATGGATATTGTATATGGGTGAAGTTAGTTGGATTTAGCAATTAGGGAGACATCACCCTAAAAATTATTAATCTTTCAACCTCTCCTCTGGTGTGAAAAACATAGTGTATTTCTTTCTTCCCTAATAAAGTCTAGTAGGATGGCAGACGAAATATTGGAAATACACCATGCGTTTAATACCAGATAAGCCGTTAAAAGATTATTACCATTATGATAGCAAAAGTAACAGAATAACCTAAAACTGGTTATAAATCAAATTTGTTTTGCAAAATCCCTAATTCAGTGTTAAAGGATGGTCATGCAGTTTTATTTTTTGAATAACGTGTTTACTTAAATTTTTTTTTTTTTTGAGTTTATAGTTTTTTCAAAAACTTTAATCGGCTTGTTGGTTCACAGGAGAGATCGGAAATGGTGGCCATTCATGCATTGTGTGGTTTCTGTAATGTCAGTTCACTTGGTATTATTATTGGTGGTTTAAGTAAGTGGCTTGTGACTTGTTTATTTTTTAATTGTATTCTATGTTGCTTTTGCTATCAGGCTTAATTTTTTATAATATAAGACTTTTTTGGGTCCTACATAAAAACGTTTTTTCCTAATGTTTGGTCTGCTATATTTAGCATGACTTCATCAGGGTTTAACACTACAATAGTAAGCATGCGATAACAATAAAACAAAGGTAAAACGTCTTGCCGAAGGGCAAATGAAAAGTTAGAATAAAAATAACGTTGTTATACCAGAGGACCCAAAAGGTTTATTTTACGTTTTTAAGTGATACTTAGATCGTGCTGATTTTGTTTAGGAAGCAATTGCCTATTTCATGATTCTTTAACTTCTAAAGTTAATTTGTATTTCAACCCCAGGTGTTCTGATGCCAAACAAAAAGAAAGATTTAGCCGAGATGTCGGTGCGAGCCCTTATGGGTGGGATGATTGCTTGTTGTATGACGGCTTCTATATCAGGTTAGCTAGGTTTAATATAATGGGTTGTCTAAATTGTCAGCCATACAACAAAAACAATCACCCACAAAGTTACATACGTGGTAGCTCGTAAGTGGGCACGAGGTGTATGAAACAAAACACTAGTGTTATAACGACTGTTAATGCAATTAAGACAATTAAATTTTGACCACTTACTACTTAGTGTCCTACCGAAAGCCAATACACTCACAATAATAACAGCGCCAAGCCTCGAACCTGCAACCTTTGGTTATAGGAAAAAGCTTAACTTCCAGCCATGCCCCACTAAAACTTAATATTTTACATAATAGCCAACCCACCACCAAACTTTGTTTTACAGGAATGTTATTTGTTGAACCCATCTTGGCATCTACTTCCAATATGACAGCCACCCCTTCACCATGAAGTTACAAACATATTTTTACCTTCCCTGCTTAGTGGTTTCCACTCCTTCTACACTCCATCATACACAACTTTTTATACTTTCCTACTTTGCTTGAAGCATTGTGTACATAAGTCCACTGCCATTATTTCAATCATGTAGCATCTGATACACAAGTGCCTTAGATATCAAGACAACTCCTTTGAGTATTCTTTGTTTTCTACAAAATGGGACAACAAAAAAAATTCAAAACATGGACCATCTTACCCCAACCTACTGTATTGCACCAGATAGTATTTGCAATGTATTGAAACAACAACTGCTGGCTTCATTTGGAAAATCTTTAACTTCTAATTCTTCTACATTCCTTACCTTGTTACTCAATGAAGCATCCGTGGTTTGTTACGAATATATATATAAATAGTATGCCTCCTGAAATAAACCTACAACGAGGAAATTAATGCCTATGTTTGAAGCCGACCCTACGATGCCTCTCAAGATTTAGTTCTTACTTTGCGAAAACGTTCTGTGTGTTTGAATGAAACTACAATGTACATTGAAAGAGTATCAACCCAAGCTGAAGTATTTATCTTGTCATCCCTGGAAGCCAAACCTGCTATACACCTCCCTGTTGCTTGAAACTTTTCCACATCTGGTCAAAACCGCTGTTATTCTGCTGCTCATTCCGTTCACATTCATCTACAGTTCCCCTTTTTATAATTTATTGTGTGCTTCTCTTTCATACAAGCAACACTAGGATGTCCCCCCCACTCCTACTGGCCCTGTTACATATTAAACCATTAACCAGCTGAACCATCCATTCCTTCAACATGAAGCCCCATACGTGTCCTTTGATCTTACGTTCCATTTACATTCAACTACAACCCACTTCGCCCCCTCATTTTAATTTTACCGCGTGCTTCTCTCCCAGACAAGTCTTGCAAGATATCTCCTTCTCTTACTGGTAGTTTCACATAATGAACCATCCAGCAATTCCTCAAGTCCCATTTTTTAACCCTTTGTCTGTCACCATGTTCCTCCCCTACTAATGTTGTGTTTGTGGATGTGCGGAGTCTTTTGTTTTTTCCGCTGCTAGTCCCTGCATGTTTTAATGCGACGACAAATCTCCATTTTTGCTTTATACCAGCTCTGGTTTTCCTTTCAGACTCTTAGACCAACACAACGATATATTTCCACTTTCCCCTTTTACATATTAAACCATTAACCAGCTAAAACCACCCAGAAATTCAGCATGAAGTCAAATACATTGCCCTTTGGTCGGTACCATGTTAATCCAGAAAGCCAAACTACTCTGCCTGTCAGGACTCTTACTGCTCATTTTGTTAACTGTTCTGTTTATACCACTGCTGTTAAGTTCATTCATGAAGCATCTTAGAAAAGTTACTTGAATGTAACTACCACCACTCCAACCTATGAGAAGATTCTCTAACAGTATGTTGGAAACCAAACTACACAATGCCTCTGGAAATTTCTTTAAAAAAAATTGTTGTTCTGTTTATAACTCTGCTATATATTGAAGCATCTTGTACACAAGTTCCGTGAAGATAAAAGCTTTTAGTGTTACTGTAACTGTTAAGCAGACCATGTAATGGAAAGATACATTTCTTAGTAGTTTATTCACGTTAAGCCTGATTAATCCTTGAATCTTCCAAGAATTCACCATGGACTTCATAAGACATGAACCTACCACATCATTAGAACCCTGTGGGCTCTCACCCATGTAAATTGTTCTGTAGTTCTTACTTTCTTATCCCTGGATTTCAAACTACAGTTGCTGTAATGCTCGTGAAAGGGCCCTTTAATCTGCCTGTGAAAGGGCCCTTTTAATCTCTACCTATGTTCAGGAAAATTATCCGAAACCACTTTAAAAGGCCCTGTTGTATGAAGCCTTTCGTTTTTTTGCTTGTTCCGTTTGTTCTAGTGTGTTGGTTCGTAGCTTTGCTTTGCCAGGATTGCTTTACTCGTTCAATATGTTCCATAATTGAATGTATAAAGAGACAAAACAACTTTGAATGAATGGATTGTATCTGATTGTTGCTTTGGTATGTTAGTCTTATTTATCTGCAAGTATTGCATCAGTTATCCCATCGACGGTAGGTTACAACAGAATTTGATACATTACTGCGTTGTAGGATGGATACCATTGATTAGACAATGATATTCCATATTTTTTAATCCTGTTTTAATAATTAGCAAAAACGACATGGGAGGATTCAGTTTTACATATTCTTTTTTTTTGCAACCAAATTGGGATGATAAAATAGAATTAAACATTAGGCTTTCCAACCAACGAAATATTATTTTATCCCGGAGGTATTTGTTTATTCACTTAATAGCAGACTGGTGTTAGTAACCAGGGTAGCGAGAATACAGTTATATAATTCTGTAACTGTTCTTTATTTACTACCAAATGGGACGGGAAAAAAATGAAAACAGTTCCGTGTGGAGTGTGCCCCAAAGATTATGGATTTGAAGCCCCATCTGCAAGTCATTTTTTACATTTGGCCTTATTTATTATAAGCAACATTGTAGCCAAAGCAATAAAGACGGAGATGGCAAGACACAACGAATGTTAGGAAGTGTACAAGTTATATGGTAGGGGGTAAGATGGGACACAACTACCACGTAATATCGCTTATTTACTAATCATATTTTCAACAATTAACAACTCTTCTTATATGAGTCAAGGATACGGTTATAAAATTATAGAAATATTATTTGTTTACTATCAATGGGACGAGAAGCACGGATGAAAACGTGTCTCATCTTACCCCATCCTACTATACACTTATACAGTATCGGAATATTTGGATATTATGTGCTAAAGGTGTCCCATCTTCGCCCACTCTACTGTATATTGAAGATATCTTAGTCTGTATGTATTATCCAAGAATTAGATGTTCAAAACAACCCTCGGTGCAGATTTGTTGCTGGATTTGTTCGAACAACGATTGGTCTAACCCGTCGAAACCTCTTTCTGCGATTACCAGGTTATCTGGTTCGCCAGCGATGTCCATTAACTGTCGTCTGTTGAGGCGGCCTTTTGGTGGGACAACACCAATGGCGTAAACCTGAGGGAGAAAACAACTTCGTTTATACGAGTTAGTAGGATATATAGTAGGTTTGGATGAAATATTTTAAATTCTTTATACAGTAGGGTGGGGGAATACGGGACACCTTTTACCTCTATTTTCTCGCCCCGTTTAGTAGTAAACAAAGAACATTCAAAAAATTATAAAACTATATGCCCATGACTCCTATTGACCGCTGTTAATTGTTTAAAACACAATCAGGATATTTAGATGTTTTGTGTTTAATTGCGTGTCCCCATAGACTTTAAACANACCACACGTCACATCCGATAGCGATCTGCAACATGCAACCTCGACCTTAATACTTAGTCATCACNACACACATATGTGAACTATATGCACTTCCAGGAACTCGGCTTCACATTTCCGCCCACACATAATCTTCTTATCTGACCGCATGCTGTATATAAGTTGTAGGCTTGCCCGACCATTTATTTTAATCGCGTTTCTTGTCAATAGGTTGTTGTTCCTTATGCAAGACACTTAACCGAATTGCTCAACTCCCAATGGTCACTCAAGGGGGGAAATTGTTTGAAAAATAATCACCCACAAAGTTACATACGTGGTAACTTGAAGCGAGCACGAGGTGTATGAAACAGAACACCCTTGTTATAACGTCTGTCGTTGCCCCGCCATGAGAGGATAAATAAGTTACATACGCGGTAACTTGAAGCGAGCACGAGGTGTATGAAACAGAACACTCGTGTTATAACGACTGTTGTTGCCTCGCCATG
>NW_004190381.2:224209-233077 GCF_000224145.3 Ciona intestinalis | reverse complement strand
AGCAGTTACATCAAGCCAAAGCCTCAAATTAAAATAACACGCCAAAACATTTATTCCCATGCACGCACTCTAGAAAGCAGCTGTAGGGCGAACATAAATTATGGCACCGCAGCAGCACGAAAATCCAACACACGAACGGAATATTTGTTGCAGCAAGAGTTTTTTAAATACTGAAGCCACACAGTTGGCACGCTATGAGGCTTATTCAAATAGAAAATAAAACGGTTAGATAAGAACTTAAAACGACTAACAACCAAAGAATAAGAACCTACCGCTACACAGCTAACACTGAAATGAACTAAAAAGACGAGCGCATGGCCAGACGAAACACAAGAAAACCAAGGAATGTAAATTGCAATTAACGGGGAATGTAAGACGCGCGCCGGCATCCGCAACGACTAACTTTAAGGAAATTTAGAAATGACGCTGTAGTTTACAAATAATATGCTTTTGCTTATTTGCTGTTTAAAGACTCAGCAATTTAAAAAAATACGCAATATTTAATCTGACTAATATTTCTTAATTAAAATTGAATTTTTGTAGCAATAATTATAAAAATTAACTGACTTTTATTAATCAATATTTATCAGTTTGGGACCAAACCAATTATTTCTTTTCTAACTTTACTTATAACCTAAATTCGCTATAACGAACTTTAACTTTTGTCATAAAAATAGTATAAAACTGCAGAGTAATTCAGTCTTCCCGCCAATATTCATTTAAAGGGAACTGACTTCCGCTGTGTAACAATCAATCACCTGTTACGTCATAAGCACCACACACGTCATTTGTGAAGCAAGAATGTATTGAATGATTGAGCTGAATATATAACTCTGCATACGTCATAATAACTGCCTATGTCACTTAAAAGCATTGTTGAGGCAAGACCTTACATTGTGATGTCACAATACAATCATCATGATGTAAAAACATGGCGGAACATTAAAAAGAATTAAAATGAGCAATTGCAGCATTCATTGTATGCATAGGCAGAACGGTGAATCAATTTAAATCCATTATTAACTTATTTTATCATAATCGCAACAACAAACGCTACTGTGATGCAATAAAATCACATTAAGTACAATAGTTCACTGGTGGCCAGGGACTTGCATATTGAAATAATCAGGGTCGTTTCGAAACTTGGTGTGAAGCCTTCGAAAAGTTGGTCGTTCATTCGCCTGGTACGCCCAACATCTGCAAATAAATGATAATTTGTTAAAAGTATTGTTAAAGTTGAAATAATTTTCGTTTCATATGGGTGAGGTCGTATGCTAAAGCAGGTGACATGATTTGGCCCCTCAACAGTAATTGTCAGCCATAACGAAACACACCTACAAAGTTACATACGTGGTAACTCGTAAGCGGGCACGACGTGTATGAAACAGAACACCTGTGATACAGTAGGGTGGGGGAAGACGGGACACCTTTTACCTCTATTTTCTCGCCCCGTTTAGTAGTAAACAAAGAACATACAAGAAATTATTAAAGTAAATGCCCATGACTCCCATTGACCATTAGTAATTGTTTAAAACACGATCAGAATATTTAGATATTATGTGCTAAAGTTGTCCCATCTCCCCCCATACTATATAACAAACGGCCACAAAAATAAATAAGTTCATAAAACAATAACTTACTGTGACATAATAGAATAAACTTTATCGGGACAACCGTCAGGTTTTTGTAATCTTCGTTTATCGTCTTCAATATATTGGATAACCTGGTGGAATAATCATCATTGTTATGTAACAATGGTTACTGTTTATCTTATTATCTCATTATGGAAACCAAAAATTTAATCAATTTTGCAAAATCAATTACATTTTAGAAATATTTTGTCTATTTACTAGGAATTACTCAGTCAAGGTAAAACCTATGTAGTTGATAACAAATAGAAGATTTCCATGCTACTGTTTAAATGCCAGATTGCCAGGCACGTCTTTCCGTCATATTCAATAGACCACAAAATCTTAGGTTTCCTGATAATTTAAATAATGGTTTTAAAAGCTTGGAACTAGTGGATATTAAATCAACATTAAGGTATATTCTTTGTCTGTGAGATTCTGCAACGTAACGTGCCATGGGAACTTAGAGTTAGACCATAGTTTTTCTAACGAAGTCACAATCTGTATTATAACGCAAGGCACCTGAGCCCCTGTCATGTTCCCATAAGGTTGGTCTCCGCGTGAAAACATTTCCCACAACGTCACCCCGTAACTCCATACGTCGGAACTCGAGGAAAACGTTCCGTAGTTTATCGATTCTGGTGCATACCTGTCGACGGGAAGCATGAGGTGATTGTATAAAAATTATTTAACCATTTTAGTGGTGGGGCAACGACAGTCGCTATAATGGGTGTTTTGTGTCATACACCTTGTGCTCGCTTACAAGTTACCATGTATGTAACTTTATCGGAAATTCCTTTTCTGTATAGCTGACAATTTGGACAACCCATTAGTGACCACTGGGTTAAAGCAATTGTCGGTAAAGAGTTATAGGAAGGCTTGCTAACCACTGCTATTACTCAACAGCGAGCACGAGGAACTCACCATTTAACAGGCCACCTCCCGCCAGCCGAAGCTTTATAATAATTACTCCCAGCACCAACTGCTCTGCTCAATCCAAAGTCAGATATTTTAACGAGTTGTTTACTTGCGAGTAAGATGTTTCTCAATGCAAGGTCGCGGTGGACAAACCTGTTACATCATAATGTTTAGTGTTACATCATTATATAGATAATGTGAATACGTGATAAAACAAACTATTTTATAAACAAAATAATAAAAATACTAAAAAGAATGTATATATGTAATTTTGAAAGTAATTATCCCCTATGTGTGTAAGTTAGTCAAGCCATTGGACCTGGGATGTCGTTGGCCTAGTATTCTTGGTAAAAATACAAAGATTGAGTAATGTTGTATTATTGGGGTAATGAGCAAACTCTGGCCCAAATTCCAAGTCCCACTATACGTCGTAGGAATTCACCCATATAGAATACTAATATAATGTTATAAAACATTACATACTGCAAGTACACCATGGAATTATTCAAGATTAAGTTATGCTGTAGAATTGCAGCAATGAACCAAGTTTGACCTAAAAACTGAGTCCTATGATGAGCCATGCTGCATGACCTCACTTATGTACAATACTAATATAATGTTACAAAACATTAAACATATCAAGTACGCCATGAAATCATTTAAGATTAAGTTATGCTGAAGAATTGCAGCAATGAACCAAGTTTGACCTAAATTTTTCATGGCATTCTATGCAGAGAACCTCATCCATATATAAAGTTATAGAACACTTGATATATATCAACGACCCACCCTTTTTCTTCGAGGTAAGTCATCCCGCTTGCTATTTGTGCCGCCCATAGTTTAAAGTCGGACACCGCCGTGTGCATGGGGTAATCAAGTATGTAATCCAATGCTGAACCCATGGCTACAAGTTCTTGAACCTGAAGCGATGTTGGGTTAGTTTATATGACCCTAGATATTTACTGTGGCAAAAGCAAATTGCCATAGGACATTGCTAGTTTAAAGTTGCCATGGCATGACTTTTATAGCGCGGTGGCGTTTGTCACGGACATTTAGCAGTGGAACCATATGCTATGCTTTAGGATTCCATACGAAGAGAAAAGGAATCTCCCTTATTAAGTGTCTATACACTACCTCAGAGGGGTCTAGATGGTAGCACCCTTTGGTTTTACAGTAATGGGCCAACTCTGGTCTAAATTTCATACTCCCAAGCTAGCCTTACAATAAGGCAGTTTATAAACCTTACTTATATGGAATAGAACTCATTATAATTTAGGGTAATGGGTAAATTCGAACTCAAACCCAGATCCCTGCCATACACACTTTACCCACTTTGCCAGCAACCTGGCAAAGTGGTTAGCGCACCTGCCTGTAACCAATAAGTAATGGGTTCAAGGCTCGATGTTGCTACCATTGTGGGCATATGTGTCCTTGGGCAAGACACTTAAACGGCAATTGCTTCAACCCAGTGGTCACTAATAGGTTGTCCAAAAAAAAAATAATCACCCACAATCCACAAAGTAACATACATGGCAACTCGTAAGCTGGCACGGGGTGTTTCAACACCAATGTTATAACGACTGTCGTGTTCCGGCCACGCGAGGATAAAGCAAGTTACATTCATTTATTCATATACCCATACACCCCCCACTCACCATCATCAGCGTCTCCCCCCTGCATATTCCATACAACTGCACAATACATGGATGGTCTAGCTCCATCATCACCTCAGCTTCCCGTTGAAACTCGGTCTCCCCCGTGTTTATGTGCTCACCGTGGAGGGTTTTTAGTGCAACGGGAATCTGGGGAAAGTAAAGGATTTAAATTTGCTATTGGGGAGTTTTAACAATGAAGTGTTATTTAAAGAAGCTTTTTCTTCAGAGGTTATGGATTCAAGGCTCGTCACTGCTAGTTTGCCACCATTGTGGGCGTATGTGTCTTTGGGCAAGACACTTAACGACAATTGCTCCAACTTATTGGTTACTAACGGGTTGTCCAAATTATTAGATATACATAAAAAAATGAACAAAAATCTTTAAAAAAAAATAATCACCCACAAAGCAACATACATGGTAACTCGAAGTTGGCTCGCGGTGTTATAACGACTGTTGTTTCCAGGACACGCAAGGATTAAGTAAGTTACATTTATTCATTCATGCATGAGTGACATTACAACAAAAGCAATACTTGCCTCATACCTAACACCATGGGTGGACAAACTCTATTTTATTAAGAAACTTCTCCCAATCAAATATGTAAAAAGTAGATTTTACCATGGCGGCATCGAACAAATTTAATTCTCCATTAGATGGTGAAAAAATTAGGCCATAAGGCCCATAACATCAACGCACATATCTAAGCGAAATCTGGTCTAAATCCCTTGACAAAGACACCCATAAAGAACAGAATGAAAAAGAAAGTATATACATTACAACTAATACCTGTTTGCCAGCAGGGTTGGTCCACACACCATTAAGCACGGATCCGAACTCTCCTTGTCCCAACTCACGCCCCAACACCACGTGCTCAGGTTTAATAATCCGGGGTCTCGGGGGTGTGGGGGTGGGAACGTGGCGCTGGTGGTCCACAAACTTCTTCTTGTCTTCAACCACTGGAGGCTGAAGAGGGAAATGTTAATATCTAGTGGTGTATATTAAGAGGGGCCAAGCTTTTGCTTAGGAGCAAAAAAAAATTGACCTTGAAGCAATAAGAATGTTTGAAAGATTTGGTTAAGATAAGTTGGTTGAAAAAACGAATAGTTTACACACGCCTGATACGAAAACAAAATTTGGCTTTAAGAATGTTTAAAAGATTTGGTTAAGATCGGTTGGTTAAAAAAAACAGTTTACAATGAGTCAACTTTTGACTTAATCCCAAGAATACACCTATAGTGTATTTGATATGTATATTAATTTACTGAGGGCTGGTAATGGTAGGATATGACAATATGTAAATATGATAATATCTAGTGGGGCAATGAGGGCCAAACAGTGTTCTTCTAGTGGGGCAATGAGGGCCAAACAGTGTTCTTCTAATGGGGCAATGAGGGCCAAACAGTGTTCTTCTAGTGGGGCAATGAGGGCCAAACAGTGTTTTTCTAATGGGGCAATGAGGGCCAAACAGTGTTCTTCTAATGGGGCAATGAGGGCCAAACAGTGTTCTTCTAGTGGGGCAATGAGGGCCAAACAGTGTTCTTCTAGTGGGGCAATGAGGGCCAAACAGTGTTCTTCTAGTGGGGCAATGAGGGCCAAACAGTGTTCTTAAAATATAGTTTATATAAAGAATATACAATTGTAAAATAGTTTTCTATTAAACCAAATCGCTTGATATTAAAATTACCTTAACAGGAGTAGGAGGGGGGAGAATTGGAGGTCGATCGAATTGGTGATTGTATCTGAGGGTAGAGTGGACACTTGTATAGTTAACAACTTGTATGGTGTACAATGTAGCTACGTATGTATAAAAACGCAAAAAAAGAAAAAAAAACGGAAAAAAGCTTTCATTTCTATCAAAAACAGAAAGTTAAAAAAATTCTGTGTCTGTGGGCGAAGTAAACAAAGTTAACTTGTATGTTATTTAAAGAGGCTTCATAGGTATAACGAAACGCAAAAAAAATTTTTTAAACGCAAAAAACTTTTTCTAATAATAACAGAAAGTTGTAAAATTCTGTGACGTTATTATTATATAGTAGGGTGGGAAAGATGGGACACCTTTTCTTACTATTTTCTCGACCCATTTGGTAGTAAACAAAGAAGATTCAAAGAATTATAAAACGGTATCCTCACGACTTTCATCATAGACCGTTGTTAATTGTTTAAAACACGATCAGGATATTTGCTAAAGGTCTTCTATCTCCCCCACCCCACTATACAGTGTTTAAAGAATGTTTGCTACTTATTTACAGCCATAGGTGTCAAGGTATTCTATCATGACACAAACTCACCCATCTAAACCCCACATATACTTGCCAACCATAAGTGTCAAGGGCGTCAAGTGTCAAGGGCGTCAAGTGTCATAAGTGCCAGGGTGTCAAGCCATAGGTGTCAAGGTATTCTATCATGACACAAACACACCCTTCTAAACTCCACATATACTTGCCAACCATAAGTGTCAAGGGCGTCAAGTGTCAAGGGCGTCAAGTGTCATAAGTGCCAGGGTGTCAAGCCATAGGTGTCAAGGTATTCTATCATGACACAAACACACCCTTCTAAACTCCACATATACTTGCCAACCATAAGTGTCAAGGGTGTCAAGTGTCAAGGGCGTCAAGTGTCAAGGGTGTCAAGCCATAGGTGTCAAGGTATTCTATCATGACACAAACACACCCTTCTAAACCCCACATATACTTGCCAACCATAAGTGGTACAGGGTGAAGTTAGTTCAGCAGGCAGTCCGTCCGAACGTCGACAATAATAATCTACAAGGTATTCGAGCGACGTAAATAATGGACCATCATCAATGTAATACCACTGGTTGCCCTGTGTAATAGTTATGACTCATAATGGGTTAACAATAGTTATTATGATTCACACAACTTTGTTTGATGCTATACTGTCTGTGAGTAATACAGATCTTGGGTTAAAAAGTAGTTTGTTTTTTTTTTAGTTTAATTTAACCTATTTGTGGTTTGGTTGTAAACATATTGTGTATATATTCAACTTGTGTATATTTCTATGTTTGTCTTTATGCCACAATTATTACACAAAAATTAATGTTTTGCCCGTGCATAACTGACTACTACTAGTATATGGTTATAAGGAAAAAGAATTAACACTTATCTAAAGTTAAAATAGCAAAGACTGGCACGCCATGAAACTGGGATTTTGGCCGCAGTTTACCCATTACCCTAACACCTAGGGTCTTACTACTAATTAGTGACCACTGGGTTGGAATAATTTTCGTATTAGTTGAGCACCTGAGCATTGAACCCGGTACCCTTTGTTTATGATGTAAGCAACTAACCACTAAAACCATGAGAGTTATAAACCAACTTACCCGGTTCCTTATCTCATAATTATAGACAGTTTTATCGTGAGCCATAGTAAGCACATGTTGACCGGGGTTACGTTTACTTAATCTAACCATGAATGAGCCATCAACAAGACCAGACATCTCAAGCATTTCTACAGCTTTCTGGAGGCGGAAAACATAGGGGTTAGTTATGTTATACTATGGTTTCCTGCCTATGTTATGTAGTTTGGTATTGAAGAGTTTTATTTAGCGCTGGTGTGATTTAATACAGCTTTCTGAGGATGAAAAACTTAGCCCAAATTATGGTTTTCCAGTACACATTTGTGTAGTTCAGTATCAAAGCGTTTTATTTAGCACTGGTGTCATTGTATTTTAATACAGCTTTCTACGTTTGTATAACATAATAGGGAGGTATATTCAATTACCGTGTTCTAGGCCATGTTATGTAGCTTGGGATATTAAAGTGTTTTATTTACCACTGATTCTAATGTATTTAAACACAATTTGTAAAGCAAAGAAAACTCTATTATATTAAATAACCCTCATCCCTGGTAGCAATATTTGCTGAATATACAACTTTAAATATTAAACGAAATACCAAAAGCACTCACAAATCTATCCATAGCATCGTGCAACCAACTGGTTTGTGGGCGTTGTGGTTTAGGAGGTCGGTATCGCTCCAATACTTGGATACACTGCCGGTGGTTACGTTTACGTGCCAGGTCCAATGGTGTTTCCCCATTTACACAACTGAGGTTTAGAATATTTGAAATTAAAAAATATATCTTAATCTTACTTTTTTAAATTTCAGCAGGGAATGGTTTTAAAGAATGCTATAGAAGACAAAAGTAAATACTACATTTAAATATGGGTTTTTCATCTATAGTATTAGGATTTCATATTTACAATTTGAGGAGTAATTCCCAACCTCAGTTAAAAATTACTGAGCTGTTTCTTAGCAGTATGCAATGCCAATTAATTATACGAAACTATCAAGCTTGGTTTAAAAAAAATTGCCAATATTGTTTTGCTCCAACCTAGTGATCACTAAATGTGTTGTAAGAACATCAGTGTTGTATAACAGGTGAACTCTTTCAGTGTTTACAAATAATTTCAAATATTATTTTTGATATTTATTTTTGAAAAGTAAAGTTGTACAAGCTTGAACAGACACTTTACAGAACCCAAGATTTAGGTTTGAAATGTGCATTANCCCAACACCCATACAGCACAAAGTCTTTAACTATTCACTAAATATACCATCCTCCCCACGCAACTCACCGTGGATGGCAAGCAGCTCCATGCACAAGCAATGTTTCAATGCAAGCATGGTGCCACAGTACTAGCTTCA
>NW_004190381.2:174339-224159 GCF_000224145.3 Ciona intestinalis | reverse complement strand
CACGATCAGGATATGTGCTAAAGGTCTTCCATCTCCCCACCCCACTATACAGTGTTTAAAGAATGTTTGCTACTTATTTACAGCCATAGGTGTCAAGGTATTCTATCATGACACAAACACACCCTTCTAAACCCCACATATACTTGCCAACCATAAGTGTCAAGGGCGTCAAGTGTCAAGGGCGTCAAGTGTCATAAGTGCCAGGGTGTCAAGCCATAGGTGTCAAGGTATTCTATCATGACACAAACACACCCTTCTAAACCCCACATATACTTGCCTTGCTGATGGTACAGGTGAAGTTAGTTCAGCAGGCAGTCCGTCCGAACATCGACAATAATAATCTACAAGGTATTCGAGCGACGTAAATAATGGACCATCATCAATGTAATACCACTGGTTGCCCTGTGTAATAGTTATGACTCATAATGGGTTAACAATAGTTTTTTATGATTCACACAACTTTGTTTGATGCTATACTGTCTGTGAGTAATACAGATCTTGGGTTAAAAAAGTAATTTTTTAGTTTAATGTAACCTATTTGTGGTTAGGTTGTAAACATATTGTGTATATATTCAACTTGTGTCTATTTCTATGTTTGTCTTTATGCCACAATTATTACACAAAAATTAATGTTGTGCCCGTGCATAACTGACCACTACTAGTATATGGTTATAAGGAAAAAAGATTTAACACTTATCTAAAGTTAAAATAGCAAAGACTGGCATGCCATGAAACAGGGATTTTGGCAGCAGTTTACCCATTACCCGAACACCTAGGGTCTTACTACGAATTAGTGACCACTGGGTTGGAGTAATTTTCGTTTTAGTTGAGCACCTGAGCATTGAACCCCGTACCCTTTGTTTACGATTAAGCAACTAACCACTAAAACCATGAGAGTTATAATCCAACTTACCCGGTTCCTTATCTCATAATTGTAGACAGTTTTATCGTGAGCCATAGTAAGCACATGTTGACCGGGGTTACGTTTACTCAATCTAACCATGAATGAACCATCAACAAGACCAGACATCTCAAGCATTTCTACAGCTTTCTGGAGGCGGAAAACATAGGGGTTAGTTATGTTATACTATGGTTTCCTGCCTATGTTATGTAGTTTGGTATTGAAGAGTTTTATTTAGCCCTGGTGTGATTTAATACAGCTTTCTGGGAGTGGAAAACATAAGGAGTATACTTAGCCCAAATTATGGTTTTCCAGTACACATTTGTGTAGTTCAGTATCAAAGCGTTTTATTTAGCACTGGTGTCATTGTATTTTAATACAGCTTTCTACGTTTGTATAACATAATAGGGAGGTATATTCAATTACCGTGTTCTAGGCCATGTTATGTAGCTTGGGATATTAAAGTGTTTTATTTACCACTGATTCTAATGTATTTAAACACAATTTGTAAAGCAAAGAAAACTCTATTATATTAAATAACCCTCATCCCTGGTAGCAATATTTGCTGAATATACAACTTTAAATATTAAACGAAATACCAAAAGCACTCACAAATCTATCCATAGCATCGTGCAACCAACTGGTTTGTGGGCGTTGTGGTTTAGGAGGTCGGTATCGCTCCAATACTTGGATACACTGCCGGTGGTTACGTTTACGTGCCAGGTCCAATGGTGTTTCCCCATTTACACAACTGAGGTTTAGAATATTTGAAATTAAAAAATATATCTTAATCTTACTTTTTTAAATTTCAGCAGGGAATGGTTTTAAAGAATGCTATAGAAGACAAAAGTAAATACTACATTTTAATTATGGGTTTTTCATCTATAGTATTAGGATTTCATATTTACAATTTGAGGAGTAATTCACAACCTCAGTTAAAAATTACTGAGCTGTTTCTTACCAGTATGCAATGCCAATTAATTATACGAAACTATCAAGCTTGGTTTAAAAAAAAATTGCCAATATTGTTTTGCTCCAACCTAGTGATCACTAAATGTTTTGTAAGAACATCAGTGTTGTATAACAGGTGAACTCTTTCAGTGTTCACAAATAATTTCAAATATTATTTTTGATATTTATTTTTGAAAAGTAAAGTTGTACAAGCTTGAACAGACACTTTACAGAACCCAAGATTTCCACGCAACTCACCGTGGATGGCAAGCAGCTCCATGCACAAGCAATGTTTCAATGCAAGCATGGTTGCCACAGTAACTAGCTTCATGTAATGGAACCCATCCTGATTTACATTTCCTATCTTGTGGTTTTGCGTGGCAATGCTTCACTAATATCTTGCACGTCTCTGGTTTGTCAGCACCACAGGCAAGCTAAGGAATAAATAACCCTTGAAATTCACGGTGGCGTTTTGCAAATGCCACACATAGAAAAAGGCTATATTCTTTAACAAAGAATTTGTTAAAAATACACTTTATATAACATATATAAAATATAATTAAAACTAACTAAAATAATGAGTATTTTAGCATTTTGTAGCCAGGTTATATTGCTGCATTTAAAGAGAAAAAAATACTTTATTCAGTCATGGTTTATAAACAATATTATGAATACAATTGATATATTAATGATATATTGATAATATGTATATTATATCATATACAGCTTATTGCAGACACATTGTGTGCTGTCTTGCTTTAAATTAAATGGTATAAGCATGAGGAAGTAGTGTAGGTGGATGCTTAACAGTTTATTGTAATATGTACATCCCATGTGGCAACCAATGTAATACATACTTTCATATATGGTTTATATACTTTCATATATGGTTTATATACTTTCATATATGGTTTATATAATTTCATATATGATTTATGTTTATGTACAACACTTCATTATTGTTAATATTATATGGTAAAAGACATTTTGTTATTTAATATGTAAGTAATCTTAAGAAAATAAAACGTTTTTTTGATGTGTTTTTTTGACAGATTTACATTCTAATTATTTTTCAATTCAAACATTTTAGTTACATTTATTCTACATAGACACGTTCACACAAAACCTTGAATCCATGCCACAAATTACATGCAATGCTGAAAAGCCACAAGCCACAACTTACATGCAATGCTGAAAAGCCACAAGCCACAACTTACATGCAATGCTGAACTCCCTTCATAATCTCTCGTTTTCACATCCGCACCATGTTTATACAACTCGAGAACCAAATCATTGAAGCCACGAGCGGCTGCTTCTTGTAAAGCTGTGCGTCCATTTAGATTTCTGTATGTAGAATAAATGTAGAATACTAGAATTCATTGGGCTTCTATTGTATTCTATATCAATAAGGTCTGCTAGCGTGGCACGCCATGGGTTCTAGGATTTAGGCCAGGATTGGCCCATTACCCCAACACCTAGGGTGCTACTGCATGGACCTCACCAGATATTGGAGCCCGCCACTTTCCCCAACGCATTGGGTTGGTAGTTATGGTGTCATTAACATTGATAATATAATACAAAAGTGGTCAACTACAGTATGTCTTGTATGTTCTTGCCTAGTCCTGTCTATAAGGAATACCAGTCTTATCTAATCTATTCTAGATGGTTCTACAACATGGCACGTCCTGGGACCTGGAATTCAGGCAAGAGTTGGTCCATTTCAAGTCTGTTGTATACAGCATATCAGCCTAGTTTGAGCTACCAAATGTAACAAGTTACATGTCATAAAAGCCTGATTATAAAGCAATAACACTTGAGAAGCTCATAACATTTTTATGTTATCTGTGTGTAAATGAAACTGAAGCCATGTTTTTATCAAAAGTCAAAACTATGAGCCGAAGAAAATTGTGGCAAAATGCTTCTACAATTAACCCATTAAAACTGCTCAGCACTTTATAAGATTGCATGGAGTGTATTTATTTAATAATATTCCATGATTCCAATGGCAACCCCCCCTTACCTTATATTGAGGTTAGGACAGTGGTTTGATTGCAAGATCTTCCTGAAGACTCCGGTTTCTACTTCTTCGTCAACAGCTTGGTGTAAGATGGTGTTTGTGCCGAACTGTCGGAGGGAGGGGCGTAACTCGTAACCAACGCATGAACGTGTTAAAATGGTGGGTAAGCCATTGGAAGCAGCTCTGGAAGTGGTAAAACGAATAAAAAAGGGTAAAATAAAAAGAGTGAAATAGACAATGTAAATTGCAGCTGTAAAACGATTTAGAGAAGGTAAAAAGAAAAAGGATAAAATAACTGGAAAGAGTAAATGATTTAAAAAGGGTGAAATGGAAAGTGAAATGAACAATGAAGGGGTATGAGAAGTAGTGGAATTGCAGCTCTGAGAAGTTGTAGAATTTATTGCAGACTGCAGTAAAATAGGATAGTAAAGAAATTAGCTTAGTGTTGGTAATTGCTGCGATATTTTATTTTACAAACTGAGAAAGCTTTGGTGCATCGAAGTGGTTTAATTTATGTCCTTACTAAGCTACCATGTCCTTTATAGAGTCCTACCAACTGAAAATGTGTCAATTAGTCATGTCAAGTCAGTTATGACAAACGTGTTGTCTATTTATAACGTTGGTGAATTTAAAGACTGAATGCACCACAGACAATAATACAGGCAGGTGCTGGGATAAGCTATGGTGATTGTTAACCAACCATTTAGTAAAAATAACCAAACACAAGTAACATATATAATGGTAACTCATAAGCTGGTGCGAAGTGTATGAAACAGAACACCTGTGATTAACAACTGTCGTTTTCCTGTCACATGAGGATAAAGTAAGTTACATTCATTCAACTCCAACTTATCATATATATATATCACCTATAAAAAGCAATAAGTTGGTCAAGTCCCACAAAGGGAGGTCCGTTATCGATGCTGAAGCAACCGGAATGTATTGAAGTGTTTATTTGGAAATGTTGAGCCTTCCCGTTATGTGTGAGTGATAATACGAAACTGCCCGGGACGTTGATGCTTTCTCGGACAAGGAACATGCCCTGGTGTAGAAATAAAGTATTAAACATTTTGGCGGGTGTAACCAAAAACGATAAAATTCGAGAAAAGAAAAAATTATTGACAGAGTGTCAAAATTGAGTGTAATAAAGTGTAGCCCAAAACTGCAACCACGCTTCCCAGGTTACCTTGGGTGTCATACCAAATCAACTCACCCTTAATACAACAGATTTACCTAGTGCAAACCCACCAAACTTTTTTAAATTTTAAATTATTTGCTGAATTTTATTACACGAACCCACATTGGTGGGAAGAAAATACGATTTGTTTTCTAAAATCCAGAAGAGATTAAAATCATTTATATACATAAATAAAATTTATGGCGTCATAAATTAATGTACATGCCAGATTTACATTAAAGCAAATTGATTTAACATAATATTTATTGTGTCATGTTTGAGTTGGCTTTAAACAGGCCCAAGTGCGAGTTCGTTGAGTGTGTGTACACGCTGCTCTACAACTGTTAAGTTAATAACAAACTAAATACAAACACTTGGTCCACAGCAGTTGATAAGTTACCTGTTCATTCCCGTACTTCTTTAAGTTAAATTCCGCGTTTCCCCGTGTTAATTTTTCATGGAACCAAAGGTCCTAAAAACAAGTTCAATTTTGAAATGAAACCAGAAAATTACAGGCAGATAAAAATAGCTGGAAATACCCAGGTCCGGCTAAACAGAGCAAACAGCATTATTATTTACTCGGTCAATAACCAAACTGCTGCTGTTGACATTGTGGAAAACCTTATATTTATAACACTGTGTTTACGCAGCAAATACCTCTGGCTTTTTGCTTGATATTGTTGAGCTATAAGATTGATAATGTTGGGTTATATCAGCGAGCGGCTCGCCCAACTTTAAACGTTGACAAATGGTTCTCTCACCCAAGGGTTTACCCATCTTTACAGAATATTTAAAACAATTATTCAAAAAATCAATTTTCTACATCTTGATGGAAAAAGTTCGTTAAGAATAAAAATATCTTGTAAACAAACTGGTTTGCAGAAGATAGGCTGTTTTAACCTCTGGTGCAAATCTATAATGGGATGTTGTAATAACTTCCAAATATTATTCTTTTAATAAAGGTTTAATTTGTAAAAGAGCAAATTAACAATGTAATTTGGTCGGGCTAGCGGCTAGGTAATTTTATATTGTCAATAATTTTGTATTTATATATATTTTTTTTCATGTTACAAACAAATTTATTACGCACAATCTAAATATTTCTTGATGGGTTACTTAAGTACCATGTATGAAAAAACAAAAAATAATAAACCTTTGCAAATATTTTGATCCACTGGCAAAATAAATGGTTCGCAATGAACAATTACACAACAGCAAGTCAACAAAATAATTGTATATGTATATTAAACGAGATACATGTTGTTGTAACTTCACATTATGTCATGTTATATAAAGTAATAAGAAAGTGCTGCTTAAAAACAGGTAATAATACCATAGGCATTTTTTGCTTGACAACACAAATAAAACCCAAAAGGTAGGTCATGTATATTTTTATTACTATTTAACACTCATCCCATGACAAATTCATAAAACTTTCTATAACAAATTCATGCATATTACTTCAATTATAACAGTTAAAGAATAAGTTAATTGTGGCCAAAATAACTACATAAAGAAACATTCAAAACAACCATAATTAAAAATAAAATAGTTTAAGTACGAATTTATTATATATAAATATAAAAAATAAACAACGCAACTAAATATCCTGTTTACGAAACCACTTTCATAACCTTAAACAAAACAGCATACGAGCAAAAACGAAACTGTCAGATAACCAAATATATAAATCCACTTTCGCCTTCATTGAAATATTTCCTTCAATCCTTTTCCTTTTACGATTGTTGCCGATAAGAGTGTGGCGCATAAGGGGATATTATTTCACCTACGCATAAAAATCGTATACCCGATTTAGTGAAGTCAGAAATAGATAAAACCCGATAGGTGATTGCGTGCATGATGTTTGCTGGTTTTTTTTTTTTTAAAGAAGATAAAACCCGATGGCCTTCCCTGGTCAATACATCAAAAATTTTACGTAAATACGTATTTTGCAGTATATCCGATGTTGTTGATCTTATATCCAAAATACAAACAAAGTTATAAATAGGCCACTTATGCTTCACCCTTTTAAATATAAAGTAGGATGGGGAAAGATGGGACACCTTTTATTCTATTTTCTCGTCCTATTTAGTGTTAAACAGAGAATCCTCAAAGAAATAAAAAAAAACATATTCTCACGACACCCCCCGACCATTGTTAACACTTGTATATTATGTGCTAAAGGTATCCTGTCCCAACCTACTATATTTACAGATATTTTAAAAAAACCTAATAGCCTGAAGTAGCAATTTAGTTCATACCAGACCAAGAAACAGATCTGCTTTGAACATTATCAAATACAATCTATCTGATCTTCCCTTTTGTTTATTAACTAAAGCCAACTCGATACTGATGCCATTTATTTGAAATTAAGAAAAACACACCAAGTGCTTTTCACAGATTTGCATTAGGGAGTAAACATTAAAAAAATGATAAAATTAATTCAAGAATTGCAAATACCTGAGAGGTATTAATTACACGAAGGACTGGAGACAATAAATAAGAACACAGAATTACCTAAAACACACGCGCATGCGTTTGAATGTCTTTTCTAGTAAAGCTATCACAGTGAATTGAATTTTCAGTTCAATTTCATCAAAATGTTTATGATTTTTCCCGTTTTAACTCCTGTAAATCACCAGGAAAACCATAAGACAATCCATCTGTGCTGGCAATTGTTGCAAAGTCTGTCACATTCTTTTTTCTGCTGATTTTCTTGATGTATTCATAAGCCAGTATTATGACGCACGAATTAAATGATGATTGTATAATGCGAGCACTTAGACCTCTACAAAGACCTTTATAACCCTCCTTTTCAACAAGTGATTTATAAGTTGACCAAGCAGTTGCTCTTTCCCCTTTGCCATGAATCTGTAAACAAGGATATTGAAATAAATAAAGGCATGAGTAAATTTGAAAAAAATAAATCAAAGAGATAGGTGTCACAATTTTTTTTTGTTATTAGTGTAATGTTGCTGGTCAAATATAGGTAAACTGGATTGAATAATGTGGCGAATGGCTCTGCTTATTTGTATGTACACCTAACATCAGAGTAAAAGGTGTTGTATGCTTATACAAGGTTGTTAAACCATATGATGTCAACCAAAAATTGTAGAAACACAGGCGCACCTAACATTCGAACTAATTAACATTTTAACACCCTATCATTTAGACTATTACCACAAATATATTCCTATTGTTTTTTAAGGATCGACTGGTCACCAGCTGGGAAAGGACCGCTTATTTGAGGATCAGTATAAAACTTAAGAACCTCAGGTTTAAAGGCATAAACAAAATAGAAATTAGAAATCCAATAGACCATTACAAGAAAAAAGATTAAAAGTTAAAATTTGCAAATTTTTGATTTAGTGGCAGAAACACTGGGTGAATGAATGAATGTAATTTACTTTATCCTCGTGGGCCGGAAAACGACAGTCGGTATCACACGGGTTTAAAACCTCGTGCCAGCTTACGAGTTACCATGTATGTTACTTTGTGGGTGATTATTTATTAAATGAAATTATTAAATGGTTAATACATGAAAGTCACAAATCCAACAGGTCAGAAAAACAGGGGATGAACAAGCATTTTATTCACATCCACACACCTGTAATTGATATCTTGTCCTGATAACATCCAGCGGGTTAGTTAATATGATGCCAGTTGTTGAACCAAGTAGACCAGCTGTTACTATACGCATGGGTTCACGCATTGAATGATCGGAATGAGGTAAGACGTCTTCAATTAGTTCAGAGTAAAGATAATAAAACAACCAATATAATGCGCTGTTGGTGCCATAGGTGAGAAGTGATACAAGGTAACCGCGGTACAAACCACGCAAACCTTCAGTATTCACTATTTGTTGAGAAATCCGAATCGATTGACCGATGAAATTTGGTTTGGATCGTCTAACCGCTTTAGGGTCCCTGGAGAAAAAGATAAAATTATGTGAAAAGTTAAATAACAATATATAGGAAAAGACAGTTGTTACAAATACGGGTGTTCTGTTTCATACGCCTAGTGCCAGCTTACAAGTTATGTAACTTGTTGAATGATTGTATTTATCTATAAATTTAGATAGGTTAAAGCAATTGTCGTTAAGGGTCTTGCCCAAGGTCACATACATCCACAATGGTAGCAGGGTAGAGCCTTGATCATGTAACCTCTGGTCTTAGGGACATACATACATTATTTAACTACCAATCCACATTCTTACTATGTAACTCACTTTGATTTGATATCAACAGTAGTCATCTTTTGTTGAGCTCCAAGTACTTGTTGATGTTGAGATATAACATCTACAGGAACCATGATGGTTTGTGATACAGTGGATGCTGCAAACCCACCAAGCAGATGCTGTGGGGATAAATATGTTATATTTAAAGGTGAAATGTATATCTGTTATTATACAATTGTCTGTTACATTTCTTTTCGGATCCTTACTGTATTTTTTACACAAGAATCGTTCAACTCTATGAGCACCAGATCAGGGTCAGATTAACGGAATTTAGTATAATTAAGTTAATATAGGACAAGACGCTTATATAGAGAACATTAAGACGGCACTCACAGTTAAATGCCATAAATACTGTTTTACAAAACAAGCGTAGTTTTTTGGAAAGTAACAATATATTATGCTTAAGCTTAACTATGATTGTTCCAAACCAGTGGTTACTAATGGATTGTCCAAACAGTCAGCCGTACAAGAAAAACAATCATTCTCCCACAAAGTTACACATGTGGCAACTCGTAATCAAGCACACGCAGAAGAAACTAGGGCATTAACGTGTTAATGTCTTTCCATGCGAGGATAAATAAGTGACACTTAATCATGTATTACGGTCCTAGGCGCCAAACTTTTATAATCATAGAGAGGTAGGAATAGTCAAACACACAATTTTTTGAAACAAATTTCACTTTATTGGTTGTAATGTTTACTCATTAATTCAATGTAAAAAAATCGGGAGAGACCTGCCTACCCTGCCACCCCAGGTTTGGTGCATATGATTATGGTACGATGTTATAATGTACATACAAGCTTTATGTATGTATATACATATACGTGTACCTTTAACATGAATGACAAACATTAAATATCAAAATTATAAACAGTCGTGGACTCATGGTCATGACTAATAATCAATATAGTGTCAATTTGGTGAAGAAGTTGTATAATCAGCATATCACTGACGTACATCACATATACATACACAACATATTTATTGACTTATTCTAAAAAGTTTTAAAATTTTACTATATTCGTACATTTCCCTTTTTAAAACAATATATCTACCTTATCCTAATATACTTTTAGTGCACAGTGGCTAGAACATTTATTGCCCATAATAATGGCATATGAGTAAATTCATATAGACACCCATGTCACCTCACTTTATGACTTTAATATATTGTTTAATGTAACTACATATTAATATATCGATATATCATTAAAAACTTTTACCTGTACAGAAATATGTTGGTTACTAAACAGTTTTTCTTTACTTGCTTCATAAGTTGTAATGTAAAGCTGACCAGCTACAACCTAGAAGAAAAAACAAGGTTTTAAGGAGAGAAGATTAAAGAAGACAAATTAGGAAATTTTTTTTAAAGAGAACATAGGGATAATTTTTTCACCCAAAATTTGATAACAAAGAAATAACAATAAAAAACACCTTCAAATGGTGATACAGTGTTAGAAAGATTAAACTGGTACAGAATAATAAATAATATTTAATATTTACCATAGAAGAAATACTTTAAAGTTGATTAATTAGCAAGAAAATATGCATGTGGCAAAACACCAATAGGCTGTTATAACATGGGAATTTATAATTGGTGCACAAAAGATCCTTGTCCATAAGATGCGACTTAACATGCTTACCTGAATGAATGAATAAATGAATGAAATTTATTTCGTCTCTTCAGTCACGATAACGAAGAACAAGAGAGTTGGTAAAAAGCGAAAAGACGGGTAGTAACGGTAAAACAACAGTTGTTAAAACACGCTTATTGATAAAAAAAGAAAGATATAATGTTTTATGAATGGTTAATCCCTGTAGTAAACCAATACTGCATGTTGTGAAGAAGTTAATAAAATATTCTTAAAAACTATAAATATCAACCTACTTGAAGAAGACTGATAGGAAACCCTTTATAGAAACCTCTGATTCCTTCTTTCTTCCCAATTTGTTTAAAGGCATCGAACAAACCTTTGTATGCTGTTTTACCTTCTTGTGCCTAAAGGGGAAAATATTCATTGTTAAACGGAATACCAAATGTTAAAAGTTAAAGGGCAAAGTGGTATACTGTCCTATTATTTCTCCCGTAAAGGAATGGCGGCACTAGTAAAGAATCCTTCGGTACATAGCAGAATAGGCTGGTGGAAAGTGTTAGAGGTTGGTGGTTAGGGGATTAGCAAATAAGGTAGGGGAGGATTCTTTACTAGCACCGGAATGACACTTGATTTTTTTCCTTTATATCTTAAATTCAATAGACACTAAAGGTTTTTTTATTTTGCACGTGGTTAAAATTTATGGCAAATTTGTGTTTAAGCGCTTTGTTGTATTGTTTAAAACCTGAAAAAATAATACTTTATTTAATTTATTTAAATACTAAACCCAACGGTAACTAATGGGTCGTCCAAATTGTCAGCTATACAGAAAACAATCACCCACAAAGTAACATACATGGTAACTTGTAAGCGGGCACAAGGTGTTACCGTGTATCATTATCCCATGTATGGACCAGAACAGCCAGAGCAATTTTGTAATGCTACAGCATAAAGTATAATACTGTGCTACGTCATGTCGGCATATTAGAGTATGGCATAAGTCAACGAACATAAGTCAACGAACCTGCAATCTTGTTTTAATCAAATTCGCCGGGTAAATTGTAAAACGAAGTAGTCCACTCAAAATAAGACCGCTTGTGTAAAACTTCTTTTTGTCCAAGTCTTTCCATTCAATTATTTGAATGTTTTTCCCCTCTTTCATATTCGATTTCTTGCATAACACAATGTATGGGCTTAAAACCTGATAAAAACAAAGACACAGCGAACATTACGTTAATGTTATTACGAGTTTCCTGTGAAATTCATTGACGTTAGATCGGATGACACCAGCGTCACATCACAGTTCCTCAAAAGCGAAATATCGAATATTTTGGCGGATTCAGAGTCCGTGCTGCAAGTCCAGTGGTTGCTACACTATCTGGATAAGGATTACGGTATATGTGCCTTAAAATAAGATCTGTGTAAGTCAATACCAGGCGTTAGGTCTTAAGAAGTATATAATACGCCAGTCCTGATTTAGCACCGTGTGCGCGTGCGGCTACAGTATCAAACGCGCTTTAACATAGGCTTTTAACTCTAGTAGCTAGTACCCACTGTATAAAAGCGATAGATTTAACTTCAAAATATCGCAAATTAAAGTCTTTATAATAAACAATATTGTATTATCGACGCTGTGGTGAGATTCATGGTGTTTATGTTTTAGCTCCAAAAGCCCTGTCACAATTTCCCCTTGGTCTGTAAGGAACCATCTGTCTTATACGCCTTAGTCACGAGAACAGCCGAATTTTGTTTTGCAGCAACTAATTTTTTCTTGTTTTAAAATACTTCTGTTTTGTGTCTCGAACTCTCTTGTCCTTTCTTAATTCGTCTCGTCTCTTTATCGTGTGTTGTCAAATAAAGAACTCGATTATTTGTTTAGCTTGGTATGAGCTATTATTTAATCCATTGGGTAAGACGGAGTACAGCAGTGGAGTCAATGCGGAAACACACCCTGTACCACCCAACCAAACCCAGACACCAAGATGCTAAATGCGATAAAGCAGTAATACCGTTGATTCTGATTTTGCTGCGCGCAGCTTTGTTGGCTACATTATTAAGAGCGGAAATGTAGATGCAAAACAGCTGGTATCAAAGTAACATAGTCCGTGTATCGACATATTAGTATAGTAAGTATACGAACTCTGGCAACTTTATGGTCGTGAATTGAAAGCCCACTGAGAAATATAATCTAAACCAGTAACGAAGAACAAATTAATTAAAACAACAAAGAGGATTAGCAGCAAACCGCGAATATGCTTTGGGTAAAACTATAGCTGGGAAAAAGTATTAAAAAGCAGCTTGCCTGCTGATAAAACTAACGATGTGCAGTTAGACATAGAATAAAGAATCTAAAGTTTAAACTACAAATAAATAAAGACATCACACATAACATGACGTAATCAACTACGTCACAAGGTAGACGAACTATTATTTCGTAAAATATATTTAGCCCTAAAACTTCCAAGCAGAGTAACGGGACACAGGCGTTCTATTGTTGCTATCGTGCCGTCCACACGGAAGCAATAGGTTCGCATTAGTTGGTGCGGCTCAGTGAATACTTGGTCTATAGGTTTAGAAACCACGCGTTTCAATCAGTGTGACTTCGGAAACGGCGCTGTCTTTTACCAGAACCGACCATATGCGATGCTTGCAGTTACTGGATGTGTTGACGTTATAGCTTTTATATGAGTTGTATAATAATTGATTGAATGGTGTGGAGAGGGAAGGGTAGTCGTTATAACACGGGTGTTCGGTTTTGTACACCTTGTGCTTGCTTACAAGTTACCATGTATTTAACTTATTTATCCTCGCATGGTAGGGCAATGACAGTCGTTATGACACGGGTGTTCTGTTTCATACACCTCGTGCCCGCTTTCAAGTTATAAGCAAGAACTTACTTGTTTATGTGACAATGTTTATTGTTTACAGGACGATGAGGTTTGTTTGTTTCATTGTGTTGATTATTGCGACACAATGCAACGGGGTTTACTTCGACTTGGAAGATTTCCTCGAGCAGTGGGAATCTGAACAAGTATTAACCACATATGAGTGCAGTATGTGTAAGCGACCAGATATAAAGGGAAGCTCGCCGGTTATAACAGAATCCGATGGATTGTTACGTCATAACCTGAAATCTGACGTAACAAGTGACGCCCTGACAAGTGTTCAAGGTCTTGATGATGGATTAGATGACGTCACAGCATCCAATGACAATGAGATGACGTCACAGAAAGCAAAAGACGATTTTTTTGACGACATGATTGGTGTGTCAAATATACAAGGTATGACGTATAACGTGATGTAATAATGACGTAGTTATTACGTAGTTTCATTCCAGATGTTCAACAAGGAGAAAGAGATACATCCAAGATAAGAAAGCGAAGCGCCGAGACAAGTAAGTGACGTAACAGTAGGTACAATGACGTAACAAGTAAACATTTTAACGTGACAACAGATCAACAAGCGGTATCGCGGTTTCTTCGCGTCTTTCAAGATAATTTGGAAAAATGGCGGCGCAAGAATGGGTTGGCAGGTTTCAACCGAGAGACGAATCTAACGAAACACAACACTCAAATTCACACAAAGGTATATGGGAATATTTAGGGTCCAGACCAGATTTGGTTTATTACCCCAGCACTGAGGCTGGCTTTTTATACTAATATGAACTTGTGTATTTATTATAGAATGATGGGAAAAAACGTTACTGTCATTATTAATACAGTAGGTTGGGGAAAGATGGGACAATTTTTATTCTATTTTTTCGTCCCATGTGGTAGTAAATAAAAAACATTCAATGAATTATAAACCGTATCCCCATGGCCTCCATAGACCGTTGTTAATTATTTGAAACACGATCAGGATATTTGGATATTATGTGATAAAGGTGTCATTTTACCCCGCCACACTGTATATAAACTTAGGCTGTTTATATTAACTTATTAATATTATATTTTACAATTCCTAATTTAACCTATTATCTCGTTGCATTATTTCCATAAAGGTATCATTAGCTTTCACGAATTGGTTGATCAAGGAACAGAAGGCGGCCACCAAGTTTAGATTGAACGGTTTAGACTGCGCTCAAACAAGGATGATAAAAAGCATACGGAAGACAAGTTCTTGTAAAGAACCCGCACTACGAAAGTGAGTTTGTGTGGTTGCTTGTACATCAGCATGTGGTAGAACATGTGGTATATCAGATGTAAAATATAACATGAACTTATTAGTATAATTTTCAGTTATTATTTTTTACAGTTTTTGGTTAGTAATAGTAAGGTGGGGGAAGAAGTGACACCTTAGTACATAATATCCAAATATCTTGATTGTGTTTTAAACAAATAACAACGGTCTATGAAAGTCGTGAAGATACAGTTTTATAATTCTTTGAATGTTCTTTGTTTACTACCAAATAGGACAAAAAAACAGAATGAAAAATGTGTCCCGTCTTTATAAAATCGCGATTAAAAATTCCCATTAAATAGAGTGTATAGACTTATAACATTGATAATCTAAAAGGACAACGGACAAGTAACCCTATATATAGTATAGTGGGCCAAGACGAGACACATTTTTATTCTACTTTCTCGTTCCATTCCACAAGAAAGAATATTTACGTAACTATATAACAGTATTCTCACGACTTCATAGACCATTGTTAATTGTTTAAAACACGATCACGATATTTGCATATTGTGTGCTAAAGAAATTTCATCCTATTTCACAGTAAAACATAGGAAGTAACTCGTGGCTATTGCATGTGAACGAAGGTCAGTTGTAAAGCATACACAGCCACGATTTGACGACAAATTTCATAAATTTCCGATGATCATTATTTGTCGGGATTAGAATACACAAACGCTACAATGAACAAAGGACCGGATTTTATTTTTCGCTGTTGACGCGAACGCTGCTATCTTGGTAGTCTATCAAGATATTGTCAACTTGATTTAAAATAAACGCCTTTATTTTAGTCTAGAATTGTTTAGATTATCGCAACGAAATGACGAGTCCCTTAAAGAAACGCACGCTAATTCGTTTTGGTTTAAATTGATTACTTCAAAATTGTCGCCGCACAAAGTAATATGATTAAGCGTAATAAAGGCATGTCACTACTCGGGTGTGACATCACAAAGTGAATTGTTTCATCCATAATTCACACCGTTGGGAAAATGTGGTCGATTTTTTACCTCGTGTTGGGTTCAACGTCAAAGCTTTTTAACCAACGCTCGTTTCCACACTTTTATTCACACCATGGTATAACGAGTGTTGTTTTGCTGTTGATTCCCTTCTCTATCGCGCTTTAATTGATGTGACTTCGCTATCGTTTTTTAAAATAGAAATTATGTTTTATACAATTTTCATTTTAAACGTTTCGGTTAAAACATAAAACCGCATTGTACATATGACCTGGCATGTTGTATTTAAACGGACCAGAAACCCATGGTTTATACCCAAGTTAATTATGGCATATCTTAATAGGTTATATTATGTTGATATAATATATAGGAGGGTGGGGAAAAATGGGACACCTTTTTTGGTGTTGACCAACGTTGATTTTTAATACAGTATCATACCAACGTTACTGTCATTATTAATACAGTGTAGAAAAAATTGTATTATTAATACAATTTTTTCATTCTATTTTCTCGCCCAATTTGGTAGTAAACAAAGAACATTCAAAGAATTATAAAAGCGTATCTTCACGACTCCCACGGACCGTGGTTAATTGTTTTAAACACGATGTTTGAATATTATGTGCTAAAAGTGTACCATCTTCCCCCACACTACTACATGTTATGTAATATATTCCACAGGGAAGCTGTATTGAAGCGAAACAGGATTACATCAATCTACAGCAAAGCGAAAGTTTGTCGACCAAACCACCCACATAAGTGTCTTATGTACGAACCAGGACTCATCAATCTCTTCGCTAAGTCAAGGAATTATAGGTGGGGTGTGTATATAGTGGGTTGGGGTAAGATAGGACATGTATATACAGTGGGTATTGGTAAAATAGTACAAGTATATACAGTAGATTGGGGAAAGATGGAACAAGTATATATAGAAGGTTGGGGTAAAATGGAACAAGTATATATAGTAGGTTGGGGTAAGATGGGACATGTATATATAGTACATTGGGGAAAGATGGGACATGCATATATAGTAGGTTGGATAAAATGGAACATGCATATATAGTAGGTTGGGGTAAGCTGGGACAAGTATATACAGGAGGTTAGGGTAAGATGGGACAAATATATATAGTATGTTGGGGTAAGATGGGACATGTATATATAGTAGGTTGGGGTAAGATGGGACATGTATATATAGTAGGTTGGGGTAGAACGAACCTTATTTCCTTCTCTTTTATCGTCCCATTTGGCAGAAAACAAAGAACATTTACAGAATTCTATAACCGTGTCCCCACGACTTTAAAAGAACGCTGTTAATCGTTAAAGCATGATTAAGAAATATGGGATTCTATGTGCTAACAGTATCCATTCGAACCACAGTATTATATATGGACAAAAAAGCTTATGTTTGGCCGCAATCCACACTAAGTGATTTATGAACAAGTATTACGTCTAATGTGTAAACTCTAGGGCATTGGAAGCGCCAGGCGTGAAACCCGGATTACACACATGCACGCGGTCGGCTGCCAATAGAATGTGCATGTGCAATAAGGGCGCGTATTAGAGCTGACAATTCATTCCAGTTGGTCAGTTTGCGGTAATTTGATATTTGGGTTTCTCGGAGTAATGGGATATGGTTATAAATTAAGACGCCCGGCGAACAATTGAAGAAATAATTTGGGGTTAGGAAGTTTAAAGCGTAAAATATGTTTGGGTAATTGCTAAACGAATGTAAATTGTTTATCTTCGCGTGGCGGGGCAACGAAAGTCGATATAACACCGGTGTTTTGTTTTATTGGGACGTTGATTTGGGCCTTTATTGTATGAGCTACAAATTTATTGGTGACCACAGGGTTTGAAGAAATTACCAACAAGTGTCTTGCCTAAGTAAACAAACAGTGGTAGACGTATCGAGCCTCGAACCCGGTAACTATACGGTTACTATGGGACCAACTAACCACTAAATCACGGCGCAAAACATTCTTGGCTAAATAATAGGCACATTTCGATGCAAGGTATAGATTTAATCGACCATATAGAATGTTATTTATATCATTGTTATTACAACTATATGAGAAGTCTATATTAGGTGCAAAAGTCACGCTTTTACTGACATTCTTTCCCACACTTTTTATCCATAGCGTATTTAAATAACTGTTGTTTTGCTGTTGATTCTCTTTTCTTCGTTTTTTAAATAACATGATCTTCGCTATCGTTTTTGAAAATATAAATAAAACCTATGTTATCATTATACAGTGAACTGGTTTGGGCATGGAAAGGGTGGAGAGATGCGATCGGACCGAAGATACGAACGGATTGGGAAAGAATCATTCAGATCAATAACATAGGAGCACGCGAGAATGGTAATGATCAATGTGCTGATTAATTATTAATGGGCAATGTTTATTTATATTATATTGGGGTAAGATGGTCCACCATGTCATTCTATTTTCTCCTCTCAATTGGTAAACCAAAGTAAACCGAAAAAACTTAAAGAATTATAAAACGGTATCCGCACGACTTGTGTAGACCGTTGGTAATTGTTTACAATACGATCAGTATATTTTAATATTATGTGATAAAAGTGTCCCGTTTCCCCCCACACTATTACATGTGCTAAAGGTGTCCCGACTTCCCCCACACTATTACATGTGCTAAAGGTGTCCCGACTTCCCCCACACTATTACATGTACTAAAGGTGTCCCGACTTCCCCCACACTATTACATGTGCTAAAGGTGTCCCGACTTCCCCCACACTATTACATGTGCTAAAGGTGTCCCGACTTTCCTACCCTACTATATAGGTATAAGTAGAGGTAACTGAACATACGGTTTATATCAGGTTACCACGATGAAGGGGCATACTGGAGGCTTAATTATGAGCTGACAGATCTGCAACAAGTTGTGAACAAACTATGGGACGAACTTCGTCCTTTCTATTTACAACTACACTCGTACGTGAGGTACAAGCTGCACCAGGAGTATGGGAACCATGTTAACTTAACGGGGCCAATACCAGCAAACATACTAGGTAAGTGATGTGTATGTAATATATGGTGCCATTATGGGTGTATGTGTTCTCGGGCAAGACACTTAGTGGTAATTGAACAGACTGTATAAATCGCGCCTTTTCGTGAAAAATGACGTAATATTAAAATATAGAACCGTATACTCACAACTTTAAAAGCTGTTGTTAATTAGTAAAAACACGACCAGGAAATTCGAGATACTATTTTATAACGGTAACCATCTTACCCTACAGAACTATTTTTGATTTTTTAAATCCCCAAAATGACCTAAATGGTGACGTTTTGTGAGCCTCGCGTTTCTTTTTTTTACCTTTATTATCCCGCGAGTTTTTTAAAAAGTGACGTAATTGATGACGTTTTAAATCCAGGCGAAATCTGGGCAATGTCGTGGCTTAACATCTATGACATCACAAAGCCATACCCGAATGTGAACGCTTTCCAAGTCAACAAGGGAATGAAGGAGAAGAATTACACGACACATGATCTATTCGTGCTTGCTGATAACTTTTATCAATCTATTGGTGAGTCACGACAGTGAGATTCGAACCAAGAAACCTTTAGTTGGTATCGATTTTTTTGGCCAAGATCGCGTATAGCGTACCTATATTCTACTGTTCTTTAAACAACAATAAACGATGCGATGTTGTTTTCAGAAAGGTATATGTCCTTAAAATACCAAAATACAGATAATTAAGTGGACAGCCTTTATCAAACGACGCATCCAACTTAACCAAACTAAGGCGTAACAGATTAATTTGATTGGGTGTAGAAACCAGCATGGATGCGTACCAGTCGATATTTACCCCCAATCCGAATACCACAACTATTATAGGGGTGGGGCAAAGGGGTGGGGGCAAAGGGGTGGGGACAAAGGGGTGGGGACACACCTTTTCATTCTATTTGTTTATTTTGTCCCATTTCGTAGTAAATAAAGAACATTCAAACAATTTTAAAACTGACTCTCATATAGGCCGTTGTTAATTGTTTAAAACACGATCAGGATTTTTAGAGAACATGTCTCAATGCTGTTCCATCTTCCCCCATCCTACTATATCTTTCGTATATCATCACTTCATTACTTAACAACTATATATTGCGGCACAGGTTTACCGGCGATGCCGAAAACGTTTTGGGAATTATCTATGTTTACACGACCAAAGAACCGATCAGTGGTTTGTTATGCTTCAGCTTGGAACCTTGGACACAAGACGGACGTCAGGTTTGGAAATTTTTGAATATAGTAGGATGGGGTAAAATGGGACACGTTCATATACTCTTAGGTGGTAAAAAGAGAATTTACAGATTTAAATAACCGATTCCCCCACGACTAAAAAGTGAGTGATTTAAATGCTAAAAACACACAATTAGAATTTTTGGGATTTAGTTGCCATCTTACCCCACAGTACAATACGAGTTAATTGTGCACGTAGTTTGACAAAATGTTAATGTTGTTCATCCTTGTGTTTTAACGACTGTCGTTTTGTCGCTTCAATTCCCCACTTTTATGGCGTGTTTAACGATTTGCGGCCAAATCCAACGAAGAGATAAATAATATTCAAGCAACGATAAATAACCTAAGTCTATAATGTCACATGTATATTTTAACCAAGGGTGAAGATGTGTGCTGCGGTCAATGCTAACTACCTTTACACGGTGCATCACGAGATGGGACATTGCCAATATTACCTCGCTTACAATGAAGCTCAACCACCAGAGTTTCGGGTATGTTGTATAAAATGAATGGGTGTAAATTATTTATCCTCGCTTGGCGGGGTAATGATAGAAGTTATAATACGGTTTTTCTGTTTTATAAACCTCATGCCAGCTTACGAGTTACCACGTATGTAACTTGTTTATTCTTGTATGACTGAGCAACGATAGTCGTTACAACACAAGTGCTTTGTTTCATACACATCGTGCTTGCCAACAAGTTACCTCTCATGTTACTTTGTGGATGATTGTATTTCTGTATGGGTGATAATTTGGACTACCCATTAGTAACCACTGTGTTGAAGCATTGTAACGTAATAATAACTGCTTATACGTCACAGGCAGGGGCAAACTCTGGCTTCCATGAAGCGATAGGGGACACTGCAGCGCTGTCAGTCATCAACCCAACGCATCTGAAGAAACTTGGAATTTTAAAGGAAGTGGATTCGAACACGAAGTATCGTAAGTTGGTGCTATATAAGGTTACGTGTTTGGGGGTAATGGGTCGAATCTGTGCTGGAGCAGGGCTTAATGCTCGATGCTGCTACCATTGCGTCCGTACGTATATGTCCTTGGGCAAAACATTTAACGGCAATTGCTTCAAACAGTGAATAGGCACTAAGCAGCCACGAGGTGAATGAAACAGAACACGTGTGTTATAACGACTTCCATTGCCTCGCCATGTGAGGATAAACAAGTTACATACGTCGTACCTCGTAAGTGGGCACGGGGTGTATGAAACAAAACGCCCATGTTATACCTACCATCGTTGCTCCACCATGTGAGGATAAATAAGTTACATTCATCGAAATAATTCCAGAGCAAAACATCAACTTCCTTCTACGAAGAGCGCTTGAGAAAGTTGCCTTCTTCCCTTTTTCTCTCTCGCTTGAAAACTGGAGGTGGGACGTGTTTAGTGGAAAGATAACGAACAAGAACTTAAACGCTGGGTGGTGGGAGAAAAAGTAAGTATGGGTTGTGTATAGTGGTTTCACCCACGACTCCACGAGGATATAAATGACCAAACCAACCAAAAGTCATGTCTGCTTATCATCACACTGCAATAGCTTCAGCAACTTGACTGTGGGCATGGGAGTTGCAACCATGGATAAGTCATTCAAGTTTCCACCCACGAGGATATAAATGACCAAACCAACCAAAAGTGATGTCTGCTTATCTACACACTGCAATAGCTTCAGCAACTTGACTGTGGGCATGGGAGTGGCAACCATAGATAAGTCACTCAAGTTCCCACCCACGAGGATATAAATGACCAAACCAACCAAAAGTCATGTCTGCTTATCCACACACTGCAATAGCTTCAGCAACTCGACTGTGGGCATGGAGGTGGAAACCATGGATAAGTCACTCAAGTTCCCACCCACGAGGATATAAATGACCAAACTAACCCAAAGTCATGTCTGCTTATCCACACACTGCAATAGCTTCAGCAACTTGACTGTGGGCATGGGTGTGGCAACCATGATAAGCCACTCAAGTTCCCATCCATGAGGATATAAATGACCAAACCAACCAATAGCCATGCCTGCTTATCTACACACTGCAATAGCTTCAGCGTTTTAAGCATATTATTCAACAGAATGAAATACCAAGGCATTAAGCCCCCGGTACCACGATCCGAGCACGATTTTGACCCCGGCTCCAAATACCACGTGACCAGCGGAACCCCATACATAAGGTATCAACATTCAAACAGTGTTGTCAGGTAGCTTTCATATTAGCCCAGTGTTTCCAAATAGCTTTTTTTCTGTCAAAATTCTTACAGTATCAATACTCAAACAGTGTTGCTCGGTCGATTTTACTGTAGTGTTTTCAAGGTAAGTTTTGACGATTTTTTTGCCAAATGTTGCAAGATAAAGTGTTTCCAGACAATCTTTTGAAACAAATAATCCAGTGTTGCCAGCTAGTTTCCATATAGTGTTTCCAGATATTTTCTTGAAACTTTCTTTGGTCAAGTGTTTCACATTTTTACGATTCTTTGTGGACTTAGTTTTGCTTGCTGTTGCAATTCAGTGTTTCCAGCTATTTAAAACCAGTGTTTCCAGACATTTAACACCAGTGTTTACAGACATTTAACACCAGTGTTTACAGATATTTAACACCAGTGTTTACAGATATTTAACACCAGTGTTTCCAGATATTTAACACCAGTGTTTCCAGATATTTAACACCAGTGTTTCTAGATATTTAAAACCAGTGTTTCCAGATATTTAACACCAGTGTTTTCATATATTTAACACCAGTGTTTCCAGATATTTAAAACTAATGTTTCCATATATTTAAAACCAATATTTCCAAATATTTAACACCAGTGTTTCCAGATATATAAGACCAGTGTTTTCATATATTTAACATCAGTGTTTCCAGACATTTAACACCAGTGTTTCCATGTATTTAACACCAGTGTTTCCAGATATTTAACATCAGTGTTTCCAGATATTTAACACCAGTGTTTCCAGATATTTAACTCCAGTGTTTTCAGATATTTAACACCAGTGTTTCCAGATATTTTGTCGCCCACATCCTTGAGTTCCAATTCTATGAGAGCCTGTGCAAGTTAGCCGGACATAAGGGGGACCTTCATCTGTGTGACTTCCAGGGTTCAAAGGTGGCCGGGAAAAAATTCAGGTAAATATTGGTTGTTAGGTGTTGTACTGCGGTCACGTTGGCCTCTGGAACTGAGGGTACGGGTTCGAGGCTTCATGCTGGCGCCATTGTTGGTGTGTGTCCTTGGGCAAGACAATTAATTGCAATTGTTATTGTTTAGAACAATTGTGCTATAACTTTTTTTCTTGATATAACTTAAGTTTTTACCTGCCATGCGAGGATAAATTAAATTCACTTATCCTTTATACAAAGATATTCTGGCAACAGGAAACTACAGCAAATAAACCGTATCCCATTTTAATTATTTGATCCTTGCTTCTGCCTTTAAAGAGTTAAATAAATGTAAACTTTATTCTTTCCAGTGATATGCTGGTTGTATCCTTATGGAAGAAGTAAATAATAATCTTTTCTGATTAATCAGATCCTTGCTTTTACATTCTATATTATTTCACTCTTTTTACAGAGATATGCTAGCCATGGGAAGCAGTAAGCATTGGAGTGACACCTTGCATAAGTTGACGGGTTCGTGTCATATGAACGCAGGGTCAACATTAAGGTTCTTTAAACCACTTCGCGAGTGGTTGGAGAAGGAAAACAAACGGTTGGGGAACAAGATAGGATGGGACTAAAGCTTAGAATGGATAAGGGGAAGAACTTTACTGGAGCAATTTAGTAATAGAAATAATATAAACAATTCGTAAATATTCGTTGCGTGGTAATTTGCACGATTTTTTTTCAAAGGGTTTAAATTTTCTGTGTGTTGCAAAGTTTAATAAAGTTTTTAATGTTTCTTGTTACGAAAGTCCTTTTATTTGAGCGCATTACATTTTGCGGTACGTAGTATTGTACGACAGACAATATATATAGTTAGGTAACAAAGGATTTTGAATGTGGCCGACTTAACAGACGTCATAATTCTGAGTTTTTTTATAAAATAAATATTTACAAAACAACAATCACGCCTTCAGTGATGTCACAATACATGACTATTGATAGGAATATATGCAGTGTGACATCACACACACAATTGTCACTCAACACAGCAACCTAAGAGTGTTTCCAAATGAAAATGTGGCAGAATATAAAAATAAAAAATTGTGCAACACTGATTCAAACCCTTAGGATTTCCAATGTCTTGTTGTAACAAATAGAAATCCAATCAGGTTGCCCGGCAGCCCACTGTATCTGGTTAATCTCCCCATCTGCTGTGTAAGCAAGTATTGGATCCTCAATGGCTCGTGGCATTTGCTGTATGTCCCATATTAACGCTTGATGGTCATCGCCTACAGTTGAAGTGAATTCATATCAATAATAGTGACAGGCACTGAGGCACATGTAAGACACAATACAACACATGTGTTACTTGTTGGAGGTGAAACAAAACCAATGTCACAGTCACCATAACACAATGTGCTGGTGGTAACATTCCCTCTTTAGTCAGTTCAACCAATAATTGTAATCAAAGATGCTGGGTGTAATGTTTAAAGCTGCTTAAATTGTGGGCCTATATGTCCTTGGGTAAGACACAAAGTTACATACATGGTAACTAGTAAACATGAGGTGTATGAAACAAAACACCTGTGTTATAACGACTGTCGTTGCCCCGTTATGCGAGGATTAATAAGTTACATACGTGGTAACTTGTAAGCAGACATGAGGTGTATGAAACAGAACACCTGTGTTATAACTACTGTCGTTGCCCCGTTATGCGAAAATAATTAAGTTACATACGTGGTAACTTGTAAGCGGACATGAGGTGTATAAAACAGAACACCCGTGTTATAAGACTGCGTTGCCCGATGTGAGAATAAATAATTTACATAGTTTAATTTACAAATTTAATTTACAAGTAAAACCAAAGTATATCAACTAACCAGCGGTGCAGACATGACAAGATGAATGCGGGGCCCACGCGATCCCATTCACACAAGCACGATGGTTGTTTAACTTGGCAACCGGTGTACAGGGTACTCGCACGTCAAGAATAATAACCTGCACGATAACAACCTGATGTTTAGAAACCACAATTTCATACCTGGATACAATAACATAAAACAATAATTATTTATCTCTAAATATGATAGTGATGTTCATATTAACTAAAACAACGAAGATAAGGGAATTTAGCAGCAAAACAAAAGTCGCTAAATCTCGCAATGGATAAACGGTGTGTGAAAGACATTACATTGTTAATCCAATATCAATGTTCATATACTCCACACTGCATATGTTTCTAATGTTCCACACTATAAGTTTGCTACAATTATGGTTTCAAAGAAGTATTTGTTCTAAGTTTACAAAAATTATGGTTGACGTTCTGAAAAAACTTTTGTTCAACTTTAAATAGTTGAAGTGTTACACAACCACAGCATAAGTGTGATGGTTAAAGGATTTATATGCAAATGCTGTGTTCGATGTTTTAACTGCTAATATTGATACAAGACAACCTTTATTTACATGAAGTATTCAAGCTAGAAGTACTGGGATAGTGTCATTCACAAATTAGCCTATATATTAATATGGGACAATTGATATATATATATATATAACACATGAAACAGAGGAATACATAAATATATAGTAGGGTGGGGGAAGATGGGACACCTTTAGCACATAATATCTAAATATCCTAATCAGGTTTTAAACATTTAACAACAGTCTATAGGAGTCGTGAGGTTCTTTGTTTACTACCAAATGGGATGGGAAAATATATTGAAAAGGTGTCCCATCTTACCGCAACCTACTATATAATGAAAACATATGATATAATAAATAAGACTAATTATCTAAGCATTGGTAAAAGGAAAGTACTAGTTGTATCACATTTATAGATAAAATACAAGCATATTCACCTCCACACCATCCATGGCCATTGTAGCAAGGTAGTTTGGATCTTGTTTGTTCCAACATAATCTAAGCAAGGGTTGGTGGGTGGGGTCCTGTGGGTAGATCGTATTAATGTGAAAGGCATTAAACAAACCAATTTACTTTACTATATGTTTATTGTATATTATATATATATATACTTGTAAATTCCCTTTTTTATAGGAGTGAGGATTGGTGCCAGAGTTGGTCATTACTCCAACATTGTATATGCACATTCTATTCTATCTGGGTGAGGTCCTACAGCGAGCATAACAGAAGAACTGAGATTTAGGCGAGAGTTGGCCAAAAATACTTTGGTAAAAAAAGGTTGTTTTTAGTTTAACATCTTTATTTATGGTAAATGTTATTTGAACAACCCCCACAACAATCATCACCTCATATATAATGGTTGAATGTTCAAGATGACGAAGATCAAACATTCGAACTGAGCCGTCTGCCCCAACCGATGCAAACATGTCCCGTCCACCTCCTGCTCGACTGAATGCGATGTCATAAACCTGTGTGTGATGTCATAAGTGTGTGTGATGTCATAAACACTTGGTCTAGTAGTGAATTATACAATCTACAATAAGTTAACACTGCTGTGTTAGAGGCGGCTTTGAAATTCATTAAGTTTGAAGCAGCTGAGCTTTTTAAGATTAAATGCTTTAGTGATTTCAAACTATACCAGTACCACACACATGTATGTACATATGGTATGAGAGTAACTTAAATGGATTTATTTGAATCATTTTATACATAAAGGGTTCCATGGCGTGTTATCGGGCATAGTAATGACTTGGTGGGCAAAACATTTGTTGAAATAAATAAATGTAACTTATTAGTCCTTGTGTGGCCGAAAACGACAGTCGTTATAACACATATTCTGCTTCATACACTACGTGCCCGCTTAAGTTATTACGTATATAACTTTGTAAGTGAATATTTATTCATTTTTTATGAACAACAAACAGGATAAAAAGCGAAACTGTTGCAACTAAACTTATATAGTAAAATAAAGACGAACATAATATAAACCGTACTTCATATACCTCTTTATCGTGAGCTATAAGCTGGGTCTTCACATGCCCGGAAACTACATTAGTCCTCCCAAGTACTTGACCAGTCTCCAATCCCCATATTGTACAGGTGGTGTCAATGCTACTGGTACCTGTGGGTGGGTGTGTTAATGTTGTGTAATAATGAATATATGGCTAGGGGCAGAAGCACTTTCGATTTTTTGCACTGCATTAATTAGTAAACATAGGAAAATTTATTTTTAAGAGATTTGTTTTCCTAGTTTGTCTAACTTGACTAATTGCATTAATTATGTTAATGTAATGTAATCATAAATTTATAGGTAGAAAGAACTACTTTGAAATTTTACTTTGATAACCTGTACCTGTTGGTAGGATTTAATAATAAAGAGGGGTATGCACCAGACAGGACTACCCTGGAAATTTCAATAACACAATAATCAGTTTTGTGTGTCTAACTATCCCTGCCTCCCCTGTGTTTTAAAAAATTTGGTGCTCAGGTTTGTAACCATGAAAATACGATAAATAAAGTCTGTAATATTACAATATTAGTGATTGAATATTGAAGTGTTTGTTTGGTGATTCATATTTAACTGCAGGGTATACTGGTTAGGCTTTTGTAAACAAGTTACAAGCCATGTAATTGTTATGATAAGGCTATGACTGTTATTTTACTAGAATATTAAATAACATAATATTATTATGTATATAAATATATTAACAACTAAATCACACTTTCTTTAAGATCTAATTTTTCAAACAATTTGGAAGCTTGTTATAATATTACAATAAAAAACTTTTGGTTTAAGTTTTTTGTGCTAACAATTGTAAAATCAGCAATTTTTTAATATAAGGCGGTATTACGTAATTTGAGCTGCTTTCTATATGAACAAGCAGTTAACAGATCAACTTTTTTTTAGATATATATTATATATATATTTTTTAATACTTATATTTGCTAGTGTTAGCTAAAGACTTGTCTTTTAGAAATTGTTTAACATTTAATTACACTGCAATTTATGATTACTTTGATAAAACAATGAACCAAATAATAATACTTTTCAACATTTTATATTATCAAACAATTTGAAAGGATGTTTTATTATTACTTATTGCCACAATAATTGTAGAACTGCATTACACTACAATCTACAATTTATGATTATTATGAATCTAAGATAAAACAACGAACCAACCGAGTAAATTTGGTTCAACTTCATTCCAATCGAAAGCTGTAAGCGGGGCGCAAAAGTCAGAGTTCTTGTTGTTGTTCAACAAACATTCTAATCGCGTCTCGGTATCGGACACCTGTGAATAAATGAACATTTGGTAATGATGTTTTCGGTAATAACTGCAATAAAATACACCACTATAACCCCCACCACAACCTTAACGCCCTACACCCCAACCACAACTCACCCCCACTACCCACCCTACCGCATTACACCCCAGTGGTACTGCCCACCAAATACACTACTACACCCCGCAACTCACCACTCTCAACTACCCACTACACCCCAATACAACAAGTCAACCACTACTCTACACGTCCCCACTCCCACCCCCTACCCACCACTCTCCACAGTCGAAGGTAGTCACCGCTGGTAGCCAACAAATCGGGGAAAACCCCTTTTTTATCCGGGATCCAAATGATCTTCGTGCACGGATACGGATGATCGAACATGCTACGAGCCTTGAACTCTGACCTCTCCTCGTCCAGGCTCACGATCTGTGTGCAAACAATCAACTTTGTGAGATCTTAATTGACAATAAAAACTTTTAATTGTGTTGTAGCGCTCTTTAGTGATGTGGTTCCACATGTAACGCGCTGTAGTGTATGTTCTGCGCGCCAACTCGACTTCGCTCGAGGCAGAGAAGGCACCGTATTATTATTATTATTTTGTTGAAACGCGTGTGTGTATGTGTACTACTTTGTCACGTGCCCGCCACGTTTCCTTCTCTTTTTTTAGGTGTGACAAGTTTTGTGGAGGTGAACCGCAGCTTTTTGCAATATGGTTTGATCGCGTAAGGTGGTATAATAAATATACGATACGCCACAGTATCTTAAATTATGGTAACGAAGATTAAAAAAGGTTTAAAATGTAAAGACGAAACATAGCGACAATGTAGTCTTTAAAACAAGACTTATAATAAAGATATAATCAGTAAAATTAGGGAGATATGATTATAAAGTATGAACCTTTACAACCATGGTTTACATTCCTACACTTTGGGCCAAACTATTAACAATTAATAACAAAGCTTTGGTAACTTAAACCTAAAACTACATTCTACACAAATGTTTGTGAGTGTTCGTTAAAATATTTAACTTTTACATAAACAGTCAAAAGGGTTTGTGAACCACTGTAGTAGGCGACCCAACCAAATCAAACGGTGACCCAGGGGTTGAGAAGCACTCAGTCTGCAGAGTATGGCAGTTCATGAAGAGATCTGGCGCGTGCATTTCGCGTGTGCGCGTGCTATCATCAAGGCGTGCAAACCACGTACATTTCCAAGCCACAATAGGAAATCCTACTTAATTTAAAACGATTTTTTTTAATTGTTTAATTAATTGGCGTGCGTGGGACAAATTATGGCGTCCATCACCAAAAGTTTGTAAAAAATCGCGCGCGAACCTGCCATACTCTGCAGTCTGAAGAAGCACTAGTTCGTATCTTTTGTTATGAATCAGACATTATGACTCTATTCTATAGTAAAATTTATTGGCAAAAAAAGGTATTTATTTATAAGTTATTACACAAACTATATATACGACATACACGTTAATAAAACCAACCTGAACTTTGTTATTATATTCCTCAATAAAACTTCCAATAGCCAACCGAAACCTCTTGTCTGGCCTCACACTCCAGTTCATGGCGTAAACTGTCCATGGAGCCTCGTATTTGTAAATTTCTTTACGTTTTGGAACAGACACCATTTTGTTTATATTTTCGAACAATTTTTAAACCATTGACGCCTTCATTATCTTCTATTTAACTTTATAATACGACCGTATTAACTCAACAGACAAAACACAATCACTTTGTATATTTACAAAGTCTATTTTCAGATAAGTTGCACGGATCATACTGTACCACAAAAAAAGTTGGTAGGTACTGTAAATTTGGTCCCAAACTTAAATCAAATTAATGTAACAGGAAAAAATCGTCCCAGAATTTACTTTTTATCTAATTATAACGACAACAATTTACACAAATTTTAAAGTTTTCTGGAATATAGTAGGTTGGGGTAAGATGGTTTATGTTTTCATTTTCTTTTACCGCTTCATTTGGTGGTAAACAAAGAATATTTACAGACTTAGAACCGAATTCTCACGACATAACGTTAAAAAATTCTTTTCCTGTGTCCAAAGCACGATTATGAATTACGGAATATTATTCTTACCCCACAGTACCATATGTGTACGTATTGTAATCTTTTAAGTGTAACTTCTAATAAACGGTGCGCAAATAATACATTTTCAATGCTGATGGCATAATACAGTTGATATATATGTGAAAAATAAGTTCCCAGCACCGAATTGCGTCACTTTTACAGGAACCAGTATTGTTAAACATTGAACAATGGTTCTTCATTTGCATGTAAGTTTTAACAATAGAGCAAATAAAGGTCGCGGTCAACCGCGGGTTCCGCTTCGTGGATTCGTGGTTCCGTAAGGTTCAGCCCAACGACAGTTGCTATGTTTGTAAGAGTTTCCAAACCAAATGTAAGTTACGAGCATAAAGGCAGAGAACCGAACTTTAAAACAACTGCGAAAGAAATCAGCGACCGACATAGAAGGATAGAAATATACAATTTGAAACTGTAGCACAATTTAAGGCGTCATGAAAAGAAACGTGTTTCCAGTAGTTTAATGGCATTACAGATAGGTTGTAAAAGAAGTAGCCTATTTAGGAATATAATTATATCTATATGATTAAAATACTCTTTTACTAAGTTATAAGATGTAGTAAACAGTGAGTTAGAAGCAAGGTATATAATTGCAGCTAGGTGTTGTAGATGTTATTATGAATATGTGAACTTATTTGGATATACATCACTTCTAGAAGATAGAAACGGTAAGTTAAATATAACACCGTGTGGTTTAAATGCAGATATTCTGTTTGTATGATAATCGTCAGTATAGAGTATGGTAGGGAAGATGGGACACCTTTTCTTTCTATTTTCTCGTCCCATTTGGTAGTAAACGAAAAACATTCAAAGAATTATAAAACCGTATCCTCACGGCACCCACAAACCGTTGTTAATTGTTTAAAACACGATCAGAATATTTGGATATTATGTGCCAATGGTGTCCCCTCTTACCCCACAGTACTATACAATGCCACACTATAATTGGAAACACTAAATAACATTAACTTAATCACATATATATATACAAGCAGAATTTGGGGGACCGGGGGTAGCTCGGACGGTTATTTGAGCAGTACTTGTACTATTTATTTATATATGTGTCGCAATACTGTATATGGTAAATATTTATCAAGGCCTTTGCTGAAGAGAAGTTACGCGTGTTAAACAAACTATATGCAGATTTAAGAAGTCGATTTCCAAATTTGTCCAAGTGTCCGATTCTACCCCGGTCCAAATGTCACCTCGAACTTTCTATTTCTGTTTTTCAAATAAGTCTTTTTTCGGAGAAGACGGCTTCTCTCTTGCGCCGTCTTCCGGGAAGTCAGAATCGTAATTTTCCCCGCTCTCCGCAGCGCCAGTAACCAGATCTATGAGCCTCTGTTGAAAACTCAATGCAAGCCACAAAAACATCATAAGGCAGATTGGACACGGGCTCGTGGCTTGACAGTAAGGTTTTTCACTTGCACTGCTGTGGGCGTATGTGTCCATGTAAAAAAAAGAAAAAATATTAAAATAATCATCCACAAAGTTACATACGTGTAACTTGTAAGTGGGCACGAGGTGTATGAAACAAAACACTCCTGTTATAACGACTGTCGTTCCCCCGCTATGCGAGGATAAATAAGTTACATACGTGGTAACTTGTAAGCTGGCACGAGGTGTATGAAACAGAACACCCGTGTTATAACGACTGTCGTTGCCCCGCCATGCAAGGATAGATAAGTTACATCGATTAAAATAAAACATTTCATATCGCACAAACTTACATAAACGCCGCCGCCATGTTAATTTTAAAAACTGATGACGCGTGAGGGTATTTTCCTGGACTTATGACGAAATAGCAGAAATAGTGATTTCTCTGATGCAGAAAATCGCCTGATGAAAATGGAGGAACTCTGAAAATATGATCCATGAATCATTACGTATAGTAGGGCGGGGCAATACGGGACACCTTTAGCACATAATATTAAAATCTTCTGATCGTGTTTTAAACAATTAAGAACGTTCTATGGGATTCAGGAAGATATGGTTTAATAATTCATTGAATGTTCTTTATTTACTACCAAATGAGACGATAAAATAGAGCAAAAAGGTGTCCCATCTTCTCCCTCTCTACTGTAAATACAAGGTTGCAACAGATTACGTTTGACCCAAAATTCTGAATTACAATCACCTACATTCCGTTTAGTTACCTGATATAAGTCCCACAATATATAACGTATAGGGATCGTTATATATCTTCGGTTTGTTGTGGTACGTAATAAAGAGCCTTGATTTCAGAGTGGTCGGGAAAGAGTAGACCTTGAAAAAACCGCTTTGTATTTTTCAAGTTTACCAGCATTTTACAACAATCTGTGTAGAGAAAACATAGTTTGCAATTAATGATTGTTGAGTATATCGAATCTATTTATTTACAAATTACAACATCATATAGGCCTACTTTTATTTATCTCTTCAATAGAATAACAAAGATTAAATAAATCTAAAAACAACGAAGAAAAGGTGATTATAGCAGCAAAAATAAAATCGGCAAAACATGGAAAAAAAAACAACTTTATAAAAAGTGTCATACAAAAGCCTCGAGTCTTTTTAAAACTTTGGCTGCTAACCCAACACATAAAATAATAAACTCACAGTGATAAATGCAAATAAAATGTAAACAAAAGAAAAATGAACTTAAATTTAGTTTAATCAAAATTATGCGTGTTCTACTTTACTAATACATTACTCATCAAACCTGTTATTACGCTAAACCTATTTCTGACCTTTGTAATTATTAATTAAGATTAACCGAACAGATTAAATATACCCAAGAACGCAAGTGGTATAAAACTAAACAGAGTAAACGCTGACCCTGTAAAAGTCGTCATTTATATCCGCGCGACCTGCTGAGCAACATGGCGCATTATATTCTATAAAGGTTCATCATTTTCTCCGTTTTATCATTTAAAGGGCCGTGCTGTCTTATCTTCTACTTAACAAGCCTTATCCTGAGTGCGTGTTTTAAATTGACTGATTCCTAAAAAACTGTTTAGTTGGACCATATATATTACAAAGGTATAGTAGGGTGGGGGAAGATGGGACATCTTTTGAGTCTGTTTTCTCGTCCAATTTGGTAGAAAGCATAGGATATTCAAATATTTATAAAACCTTATCCCCACGAATTCCATAGACCGTTGTTAATTTTTTAAAACACGATCAAAATGTTTGGATATTATGTCCTAAAGGTGTCCCGTCTTCCCCCATCCTACCATATATATATTCTGCCAGGCATACACCGAAAGTTCAATAGATCACTTCCATAAAAATAGCAATAACAGCCATTTATGACTCGCCTAACAAATATTCCTATGTATGCCTAACGTCTTACAATGATGCATGCCAGCAGGAGACCTGGAATGCTGGCTAAAGTTGGTTTGTATAGCTATACTACCTAATGTCTTGCATATATATCATACGCTGTTACTAAGCTATAAGAGGGATCTAAATGACATGGTATGGTATTTATAACAGGGCTGGCTGTTTAATAACTAAGCTGTAACAAATCCCAGCGACTAAAAAGCCAACCAACGACAACGACATGCGATTTTACATAGGGAGTCCATCATATGCGGGGTGGCCAACCACGGAAACTCCCCAAAAACGCACCGCACTGGACAAATAAACGTTGCTATGGAAAATTAACTGCTAGATGTCATTGTTTGTTTATGAACAATTAGGGTTGGAGCAAATGGGACACCTTTTCAATCTTTTTTGCATCCCATTTAATAGTAAACAAAGAATATTCAAAGAATTGTAAAGCCGTATCCCCACGAGTCCCATAGACCGTTGTTGGTTGTTTAAAACACGAACAGGATATTCGAATATTATGTGCTGAAGGTGTCCCATCTTTCACCACCCTTCTATATTACGAAAATTCCTTTTAAACATTCAATCCGTGACGAGTTGTTAATTTCACTACAGTATAAAAAGTCTTTAAAATGCTTTGACACATATTACCCTCGGCTACCTTATTTAACATCGTTTAAAAGTAAGTATTGCGCCTTTGTTTAACTATAGGATATTTATCTAGTATAGTTCAACACCACGCGCCCACCGTAACAGAACCAACATCATATACTTGTATTTATCTATTCAATAGAATAACGAAGTTTAAACAAATCTAAAAACAACGAAGAAAAGGTGATTAGCAGCAAAAATAAAATCGGTTAAACATGGAAAAAACAACTTTATAAATAGTGTCATAGCCTAAAAAAAGTGTTATACAAAACCCTCATAAAAAGTGTCATACAAAAGCCTCGAGTCTTTTTAAAACCTTGGCTGCTAACCCAACAAATAAAATAATAAACTCATAGTGATAAATGCAAATTAAATGTAAACAAAAGAAAAGGAACTTAAATTTAGTTTAATCAAAATTCTGCATGTTCTACTTTACTAATACATTACTTATCAAACCTGTTACGCTAAACCTATTTATGACCTTTGGCGTAATTAAAATTAACGGAACAGATTAAATATACCCAAGAATTGCCAAATACAAGAAAACACAGGAAATGCTGAACCCGGGCAACCTGTCCTTTATACACACCCGACCGTCTGCTAATGGCGCAATGCTGTAATATTTTTACTTCCTCTTTTTTATAGTCTGTTTCATCATCTGTTTATTAAAGGCATTTAAACAAGTGTGGCATATATTGACATCTCACTATCTGTCTCATGATACCTTTATATAATATTATTTTAAATTGGTTGTTTCCTAAACATTGTATACCCGATCGAGCCACAAGGTGCCATTCTGCCAGACACATACCATAAAAATGACGATAACACCTATATTGGGCTTGGCTAGCATATATTCCATTATATACGCGTAACGTCCTAGTAAGGCTGATGCATGCCAAGCGACCTGAAATGCTGCCCAGAGTTGCCCAGTCAATGTCTAATGGGTATCAAATGATAGCCATATCACCCAATGACTAAGCTATAGTCTGGGGAAGTATATGGGGATCAACCAAGGTTGCTGCTCGAAAACCAAAATGCGGTTTCTTTGTATCGTTTACTTCTGACACAAACCACCCTCAGCTATACCTTGTTCTACAAACGTGGTTTAAAATTATGTGTTTCGCCCTTGTTTTTAGCTGTTGGGTAACCAGGAGTCCCTTTGATCGTGGCAACTTTACGATCACAGGGTAAACTCCGACACTTATTTGTAACAAAGGGCAACGAATTTACGTCATCTTTCACGCTATCCACACTTTTCCATTATAGCAAACGTAATGACGTAACGTATAGGCCTCCAACGGAAATAATACGACAGTCGATACATCGATGGTGAAACAACAGCTGGTTCCTATTTTAAGATTTAAATCACATTTCGCTCCTATTTTAATTTCTTTGGTATTTTTAGTCAAGTATACAGTTTATGTTCAACAAACTAATTTTTATTGTTTCACACTCAACTACCTTATTTAACATCGTTTAAAAGTTGCTCCATTAAACTAAAGTGATTAATATTTTCCTTTCATTAACAAAGGGCCCATACAGCGAAACTTTGAAAACACTGTAAACAAATATGCGCGTTGACAAAAGGCGTGAAAATGTGTTTAAGATCTCCAGCCCTGTGGTCGCTGTTTAACAATTTTAAAATCAAATGAACAAATAGCTGTGTCGCGGAAATCTGGTTCCCATTGGCTACTGCGCATGCGTAGACACAGTACATTTTTATCCGAAATCTTTAAACCTGGTACCGAAGCAGACTGTGGGAACCAGTTTTCTGCGACAGCGGTGCCAGTTGGTAACTAAGGGCAACGAATTACGTCATATTTCGCCATCCGTTTATGAGTGAACGTAACTTATGCTAAACGGCTTTTCTTAATTACTTGAACATTTTCTATAACTATTAAAGCAACGAGCGAGAATTTCTATAACAGCGGGCATGCCAATATAGGCGTTATTACGTAATGGAAATGGTACAGCAGTCCATACATCAATGGTGAAACAACGTCTGACGCGATTAGTTCCTAAAGATTTCAATCACATTCTGCCTCCGTTTTAATTTCTTCCTTATTTTAAATCATCATAATGCCAAATATACAGTTCAACTATATAAATATATAGTAGGGTGGGGGAAGATGGGACACGTTTAGCACATAATCTTGTTTAACCAATTAACAACGCTCAATGGGAGTGGCAAGGATACGGTTTTCTAATTCTTTGAGTGTTCTTTGTTAACTACCGAATAGGAAAAGAAACTTAATGAAAAGCTGTCCCATCTTCCCCACCCTACTATATGTTATCCTTTTCACCTCCTCGTTAGTTTAACTAGCCAGATGCATTCGAAGAAACAAATACAAATTTATGCTTATGTGTTTTCGAGGGCGTATCCTCACGACCCTTTAAAGAGCGTGGACCGTAGTTAATTATTAAACACATGCTTTGTAAATACGATTTTATGGGCTACGAAAACGCCTTGTTCTATATAAACACACAGTGTCAACGTAACTTTAAGTAAATAATAATCACATTAAGTCAATGTCACTTCAAATAAAACGGATTACATTTATTTCGTATGTTTGCTTTGAGCCTATGTTAGGTGGGGGAGACGGGACACCTTTAGCACATAATATCCAATTATCCTGATCTTGTTTTAAACAATTAACAACGGTCTATGGAAGTCGTAAAGATACAGTTGTATAATTCTTTAAATGTTCTTTGTTTACTGCTAAATGGGACGAGAAAATAGAATGAAAAGGTGTCCCATCTTTCCCCACCCTACAATATATTAACAACACAGAGCTCAACAAACTGTAAACAAAAGTCTGCAAACTGTGATCTAAGTTGAAACTTTTAATGTCTATCCTCTTTCCCTTTTAGGTGACAAATGAATGATACAACGATGTGAATTAACTGATAAAGACAAAACGCTTTTCTTTGTTGCTTAGGGACGCGCACCTGAAAATTTCCCCAAAGTTTTCCGGTTTGGTTGTACAAGGTAAAGAGACCATTGCAACATTCGAGATTGTTGGCATGCTAGAAGTATATGCACTAACTATAATGCGTATACATTACATAATATTTTAACTAATGCGTATACATAATATAATATGTTTGGGTAAGATTGCCCGTTTTTTTCATTCTTATTTATCGTCCATTTGGTAGTGAACAAAGAATATTTACAGAATATATAACCGTATCCCCAGGACTCTAAAAGAGCGTTGTTAATTTTTAAAAACACGTTTAGGAAACATAGGATATTATTGGCTAACGGTATCTATCTTACCCCACACTACTAAATGCCCAACTGCATTATTGCGACAGGCCGCCATATAAGGCGCCACGGTACAGCGATGCCGCCATTTTAAAAGTGTTTCAAACTATTTACTGATGTGTAAGGTATCCTAACACGAGACGCTAAAACGGAAAATTACAGAAACGATTCCACGATTTATGTAAACATTTTAAATGTAGTGTTAGGTTATTTATTAATCTATACAGACAATTGCAAACATATTGATTATTTAATGATTTATAAACAGTGTGTTTCAGTGTTATTCCCATATATGTCCGCATATATTTGTCTACATATTGTTTGTATGGATAAAATTACATATAAATTTGGTGAACGTTAAGTTTATAAGGAATCGAACGTATGGTACTGTCGGGTAAGATGGATACCCTTAGCAAAAAATATCCCATATTGGACCTATAATGGTGTTTTAATGTGATGAACTGGCTTATTATGTTTAGGTTTAACTAATTAAAACGATGGATATCTACAAACATATAATAACGATATAATACATCATAATAAACCCAAAGTAAACGCTATACAACTAACTATACTGCAGTACCACCTAAACTAACTGGTGGCTGTGCGTACAACACGACACAACAAAAGCGTTAATTACTTGGCCCGTGCTGCAGGAATAAAAGCGCCCGAATGCTATCGAATCGAGACGAGGTATGGTGAGTGAACGACTGCCACAAACAATATACGAAATTTTTACCCAACCTATTATATTATGTATGTCAACAACCTCAAGCTTCCTAGTTCGTTACATCATAGCTTTACGAAATATTTAATCGTCTCATTTATAACTTATAGAGCCTCTTCATACACCAATATCATCACTGCCTCTGAACGCTCTCATCGCAACCGTTAGACCACCTACCACGCATTAGTTCTACAACCTTTAACTTTTTTTGCAAAATCTTGCAACAGAGTTAACTACTTTTACAATATTATTTTATACGCCTGCGCCTTATAAAAGTAACGCCGTGCCGTTTTTTATACAACATTATACTTCCTTATACACTTCATTATTGAACACCTAATGTTTATTCGTCACTGATTTACAACAGTTTCATTGCCCCTTTATAGGCAACGTCACCAAGAACGATAATCAAAAACGAGAGTCACCTGAAGCTGTAAAATATTAAGTCAACTTTATAAAGATGATGATGCAATGTGACGAGATCCTCGGCAATGGAAAAATACAAATAATATTCTGCTCGGCAAAAAGCCTGTCGTGTTTTAATATTTAAAGCAAGGTTGTAAATATAGGGATGTATCGATTATTCCGATGTGATGCTACTATGCAAACGAAAATACCTGTTTAAATAAATCGAGCATAGCCTTTAAACCTTGGGCGTGGCAAGCAACGACGGTCGATATATAACACGAGTGTTCTTCTGTTAACATACACCTCGTGTCCGCTTACAAGTTACCATGTATGTAACTTTATGAATGTTTGTTTTCTTGCCTCACCCTACTTATATTCAAATTTCGTAAAACGGACTTTGCTCCCGAATTGTAGGCTACGCTTGTTTCCATTGACATTTTGGGAAAGTTCCAATAAAACAAACTGACTGACGAGGCAATAAAGTTTACTGTGCGGAGATTTTTTATATAACTTTTATTTATTACAAATATTTAACTTCAACACACTGTTACCGTGTGTTGGGCTCAGCAATCGCGTTTTTATTTGTAGAGTTTATACTCATTGTTTATATTCATGCTATCATGTACCACCAAGTATTTGATATCTATGTATCACGTCATAATCATGTTATTAACTCGACTAACAATATACCGAGCTAACCAAGAGTCCAGTCTAGTTTTTAAATGTTATCAAAACTAGACAGTGGAACACTATACTATTTAGGCATGTTTCATCAATGATTTCCTATATACCCCGTTGCGTGTTTAACGACTGTCGTTTTGCTGTTAATTATTTTATATTTTTATTTGATTGATTTGTTCTTTGCTATCGTATTATAAGAAAGAAATAAATGCTTGAATAAAGTTTATTGTTACACTCCCCACCACAACAAATTAAAGAAACTAAAGACAAACTAAACTAACCAGTACACTGTACGGTTTAGGGCTTAACGGTGCACTAACTTAACTATACAGAACAACCGCAACACGAGCAAACTGAGTAAGTTGGAACTAAAGCGACAAACACGTCGCTATATGTTGATCGCAAGACGGGCGCTATGTAAATTGTGAGGGAAGCAGTAACTATGGTGGCTCAATGCAACCTACTACGGTTAAGTTACAAACAATATTATGATGTCTATAAAGCGTATACGGGTGTGGATTATTATGTATAGTAGGATGGGGGAAGATGGGACACCTTTTCGTTTAGTTTTCTCTTTCTATTCGGTAGTAAACAAAGAACATTTAATGAATTATAAAACTGTATCTTCACGACTTCCATAGACCGTTGTTAATTGTTTAAAACACGATCCGGCTATTTGGTTATTATGTGTTGAAGGTGTCCCATCTTCCCCCACCCTACTATATTATTATTTTAAGAAACTCACCCATACAGAAATAAATTAATAAAAATGTTATTCTCGGGCACGATTAAGGTTTAGTAGGGTGGGGTAAGATGGGACATGCTTCCATTCTAGTTAATTGTCCCATTTAGTAGTAAACAAAGAATATATTTTGAATTGTTAACCGTATCCTTACGACTAAAAGGCGCTGTTAAAAGTCAAAAACAATATTAATATACAAGAATTAACTGCTAACGGTATTCCATCTTACCCCAACCGAAATGTGTTGACTCAGCGTTGAGTATAAAATATACACAAGGACTTCAAGCCCAGCAACTACGCAAGTTTGGATAAAAGGAATTAAAACTAAAGGGATATTATTAAAACTTGTTTCAAAGCAACATTTAAAACTAGTTTTGGCGAAAATAAACGATAAATGAACGACACCATCAATTAATTAACAGCAACAAGCTGTTCGTGTTTAATACGCCACTCTTTCCCTTGAATGAGCAACATGAAAGCAAACTATTATCGGTTCTTAGCCAGAAGTAAACAGACTTTGAAAAGATTAAACCGTAAACTGGTTTAGCTTTATGCTTGGTGAATGATGTATCACGAAAAGTCTAAAATTAGACTTGTGTTTCCCCGATTGTAACCGACGTTGAATAAGTTCAACAGACTTCATCTTTGTTTAGTTGGAAACGAACTCACATTTGCGTAGCCACAGTGGCAAGAAAGGCGTATCATACTAAACCTCGTTGGTAGAACGATTGTCGTTTTGTTTCTGATTCATTTCTTTCTGTTGTTGATTTAAATAGTGGTGTACTTTTATCGTGACAGAAAGGATAAAAAAGTTATATTTATGTTAAATAAAGCCAATGTACCGAACGTACTTTTTGTTTGTTAAATGGATTTTAATTAAGGCAGAGTAAATTTATAATAGCTTGTGATAAATAAAGAGTAGTCGTTTTTCCCCCCAACGCGTATTTTACTTCATTGAATTAGGTATCAGTTGAAAGCTATAGAAAAATAAACCACCACTGTAAAGGCAAAAAAACCCATAAAGTTATATAGTAGGATGGGGGAAGATGGGACACCTTCGGCGCATAATATTCAAATATCCTGATCGTGTTTTAAACAGTTAACAACGGTCTATGGGAGTCTTAAGCATAAAGTTTTATAATTTTTTGAAAGTTCCTTGTTTACTACCACATTGGACGAAAAAAATCGAGTTAAAATGTGTCCCAACTTCCCCCACCCTACTATATGTGGTAACTCGTAAGGTGTACACAATGTGTATAAAACAAAACGACTGCCGTTTTTATTTTCACATCCATTCATTCATTCGTGTACCATAGGCTCTATAGATATATATAGCCCGCATTCCCAGTGTTAAGATATATAGAAGTGTCCGCATAAACAACTTGAATATGAGGTTTCTATGGATGCTGTTGTTGTTCTTGGTGGAATCAAACGCAAGTGAATTGGAAAGAGAGGATTTCTCGTTTCTTACAAGTAAGTTTATGTAGTTCGGTGCTTGGTTGTTTTATATTTTGCCGACAAGTTAGAAACCCATATAAGTGGTCACTGGGTGGAAATATTTGGTGTTGAATACGCTCACGTATGTAACTTTGTTGGTGATTATTTTTCTGTATGGCTAATAATTTGGACAACCCATAAGTGACCACAAGGTTGGAGCAATTGCCCAAAGACACTACATAAGACAAAATGGCGACCAGCCTTGAACCCCGAATATCCTTTTGCAGAGGCTGGCGATCTAACCACAACGCTACAGCGTTGGCTCATACCGGTCATACTGTAGCCCCGCAACGTCGAATATATGAACATATTTATATAGTAGGGTGGGGGGAGATGGGACACTTTTATCACATCAATCCAAATATCCTGATCGTGTTTTAAACAATTAACAGTGGTCTATGGAAGTCGTGAGAATACGTTTTTATAATTCTTTGAATGTTTTTTGTTTACTACCAAATGGGACGAGAAAATAGAATGAAAAGTGTCCCATCTTCTCACAATCTGGTATATATATGTACACATGTAACACCCCCCCAATAATAATCATTTTTTTCAAACAGGAACAAGACGCAAACAGGTTCCCGCCCAATGTGGGGTGACGTCATTCGATGAAAAAAACTGCACCTGTCCAAGTTGGGCTTATGAGTGCGGGTGTAGGGGGGAGGGTAGGGGTTGCGATGTTGGAAACACCACATGCGTGCCACACCACCAACTATGCGATGGTGTCAAGCAATGTCCATACGGAAGTGACGAAGTCGGTTGTTCTTGCGCAACTACTCAAGTTAGATGTGGCTGCGTGTTTGGTAAGAGCGGATGTCGCAATGATACAATTTGCATCGATAAGATCGGTTTAATCAGCGGAGTGTCGAAGTGTAGCGATGGAAGCGACAACCCGTGCGAGATTGGCTTCCAACGAATGCATGTTCACTGCCAGTTGAAGTATTTTCAATGCGAGGATGAAATTATGACGCACAGGATCTTGATGTATAGGAGTAGTAGAGATATTGGGAAATGTTGGCCGATTCAAACTCATCAAAGCAGCAACAAGACGGTAGAGAAATGGCGGTGTATCAAGGACATGAGTCTTTCACACGGTCGGGAGGTTTGCCATTCGATTATTAATAAGACAGAGTCCTTGATTTCATGCGCCTTCAACAACAGGCTTTACATGGGTTCCTATTTATGCAGTCCCTTCGCAAACCAGTGTGTGTTTGGTAAATACATTGTGCCTAAGAAAAGTTACAAGTACGGCTTTAAGTGCACGGCAAGATCCTCGTACGCCTGCGGGGGAGGGGCTATCTATATCCCGCAGTCAAACCTAGAAGACTCCGATGTCAACTGCGCAGATAAGTCGGATCTTTGTTTCGTAGATGGAAAGATGAAATGTTTCAGATGTTTAGACGGCCAGCTGCTAATCTCGCCAAAGCAAATTTGCGACGGGATTTTCGACTGCTTTGATTTATCGGACGAATGTTTGTGTGGCGACCAGCAGGCTTGCAGCAGCGTCATGGCCAGTAAAAGAAACTGCACGGAAGGTCAGGTTTTTACCAATAACAGCGGCTGCGTAAATCCCCAAGTAATCTTTGAAAAAAACAGCAACTTTTCACTAAGCATCGAAGCTAGTCGTCGTTTCGTGAAAATGAGAATTTATGAAGAAGTAGAGGAATATAAATGTCATAAGTTTAATGCGATGAGCGGAACGAAATGTGACGGCTACTTGGACTGCCCGTACGGGGATGACGAATGCGGTTGCGAGAGTGAGCTTGGTTCATGCAAACACGTAAAGAAATGTTTCTTCGGGAATTATAAGTACAGAGTATGTGACGGCGTGGTGTCCGCTATAGTTCATTATAAATCACAGATCGAAAAACTTCGCCGGGCACAACGGGGAGGGGATACGAGGTTCGACAACTTTATTGGGCTTTGTACCGAAGGTTTCGACGAAGCTAACTGCACGAACCGCCATCTTTGTATCGAAGGAGCTTCTATCAGTATATCGTCATCGCGTGTGTGCGATGGTGTTGTTGATTGTGACGATGGTTCTGATGAAATAGAATCGCTATGTCGCGGTTCGAGGTTTTATTGTTTAAACAAGGACCCAATATCGGTACCGAGAACGACGGTTGAAGATGGGATCAAAGACTGTTCAGATGGAAGCGACGAATGTCCTGTTAACACGACGAAATCCACAATATTTTCCTCTCAGTTTGAAATGATCGCCAACCCGATACTCAGCGCTATATTTTGGGGCATGGGAGTTGTGTCTATATTTGGCAACTGTCTCGTTATAGTGACAACTATCAAGCGTCAGGTTAAAGCGAAAACTCCAAGTTCAACAGCCCGAATAAACGCCTGGTTTATTACAAACCTCGCTATGTCAGATTTACTGATGGGCGTTTACCTTCTCAGTATTTCAATACAGGGCGCCATTTTCTCTGGAAGATATTGCTACCATGACATGGAATGGAGAAGCGGGACATTGTGTAGCTTGATGGGAGCGACTGCGGTTCTTGCAACCGAAGCATCAGTGTTTATGATGACGATAATGACAACACATCGACTCGTGAGCGTCATGCGACCTTTCGCATTGAGGAATGTTGAACTGCAACCATTCGCAATTATAACTACATATAGGTTGGGCGTTGGCTTGTGTTCTTGCTTTCACGCCATTGATAAAGTTGCCTTCCGGATATTTCGTTCTTTCTGTATGGTATCGGAACCGGTTCTACAAAACGGATGAAGTATCGAAAGATTTGATCTTTAAATTAGTCGACCGTGTGGGCAACAACACTGCGAATAATTGGTTGTCGGCTGTTGAAAAATTGCGAGCAACATTTGAGCTTTATGAAGTGAAGGGAGAGATCGGTTATTACGGGGAGACAAGCGTCTGCATGCCTCGTCTATTCGTAAATAAAGGGGAGGCGACTTGGGAATACTCGACCTCCATTATCATCATGAACTTCGTCTTGTTTATTTATATCATGGTCAGTTATATCGTGATATATAGGAAAGGGACAGCCATGGGGACGGAGAAGAGAGCGGCCGCCAATAAAAAGCTTCAAGCCCGAATCATGCGGCTCGTCTTCACCGATTTTTGCTGTTGGATGCCAATATGTGTGATGGCGTTTGTAAGCCTCTCTGGGATTCGTATTGATAAAGTTGTGTACGCTGTAACCGCTGGCTTTCTTCTCCCAATTAACAGCGCGGTTAACCCACTAATTTACACAAATGTTGTTGTTAAAGCATTTCGTAAACTTGCAGCCAAGATATCATCATTGAAGCGCTGGTAGAAGCGAACCAACCAGGAAAAGTCACAAAACAATTACTAGCAAACTTACATACGTGTTAACTCGTAACCGAGCACGAGATGTACGATACTATGTATACAGTACTATGGAGTAAGATGGGAGACAGTTAGCACATAATATCCACATATCCTGATCATGTTTTAAACAGTTAACAACAGTCTATGGAAGTCGTGAGGATATGGTTTATAATCCTTTGAGCTGTTCGTTGTTTAGTACTAAATAGGACAAGAAAATAAAACGAAAAGGTGTCCCATCTTCCCCCACCCTACTATATATATATTAAATAAAACATGACAAAAGTACAGCACTGTTTTATCTAAATGTCTTTTACTATTATATATTTTATAGCGCGTCATAGTAACTGTTGTTTAACCGTTAATTCCAGTATTTTTGCATAACATTCTAACTTTATTAAATACAGTTACACTCTGTTATTGATAGGTGTAAGTATGTCATATTTTAGAATCGTAAAATTAAATCTTTTCTGTGTAGTTTAACTCTGAACTTAAATCGATAAAACTACTTAACAAATAAGATTAAATCAGCGCAAATTGAGAACTGTTTAGTTTTTAAAGTGTGCACTATAGATGTATAAAAAGTAAATGTGTTTAAATTTTATGTTTTGTAAATAAATAAAAAAAAGACTGACCCCGACGTGATTTGAACACGCAACCTTCCGATCTGGAGTCGGACGCGCTACCGTTGCGCCACGGAGTCGTACGATTTCAGCTTGTCAATCATGCCGCCATGTTGTCAGTCATCGCATTAATAACAATATGGACGCTTTTCTTTCCTTTAAACATGCGGTGTATGTTTATTATTAAGTAAGTAACCGCTTTTTATGCAGATTCAAAACTAGTTTGTATATTTTCAGGTTTTGTAATTAGGAATACACAAACGATACTTAAAACAACAAATTGTGTATATCTGCTTTATGATTAATCATTAAACGAATAAAAGTTATCTTCGCATGGTGGGCAACTACAGTCATTATAACACAGGTGTTCCGTTTCATACACTTCGTGCCCGCTGTGAGTTACCACGAATACAAAAAAGTGCCCCGAGTGAGGATCGAACTCACGACCTTGAGATTATGAGACTCACGCGCTGCCTACTGCGCCATCGAGGCAGACGATGAACGAACATGAGGCGGTGATAATATAGTAATTCTATCTTTGTTATTGTAAACAAGAGGTAAATAAAATTTAGCTTTGATTCAAGATTCATATTTGGCCCGCACATTAGAAGCATATAGTAGGGTGGGGAGAATGGGAAACCCTTTTATTCTATTTTCTCGTCGCATTTGTTAGTAAACAAAGAACATTAAAATAATTAAAAAACGGTATTCTTATGACTCTCATAGACAGTTGTTAATTGTTTAAAACACGATTAGATATTTAAATATTATGTACCAAAAGTGTTCCATCTTTCCCCACCCTACTATAAATAGACTTGGGCCAGCGGCTGAGTTTTCTCTAGCCATCTTCAAACATGTTCTACTCTTAATAATTGCACACTATTTCTATTTTCATCCAAGCATAAATAGCAGAAACAAAATCAAATAAGTCAACATAACTAACTAATAACAGAATAGCGAACACTAGAAATACCTGCTTTGAATTGGAGTGGCTAAAATATGGATCTGCCTCTTGACCAGTCACTTTTAAAAAGTCAAACTAAAACAGTTACGCGAGAGAACAAAAAAATAGAAAAAGGCGACGTCGCATAAAGTGAGCATATAACGAACAAAAAGGGAAAAAAATATTGGAATTTCAGATTTCGCAAATAAATAAAAATATTGACGGACCCCGACGTGATTTGAACACGCAACCTTCCGATCTGGAGTCGGACGCGCTACCGTTGCGCCACGGAGTCGGACGATTACGGCTTGTCAATCATGCCGACATGTTGTCAGTTGTCAGTTATAACAATATAGAGCTTTACGCGCACCACGGCATACTAGCCATATGTTTTCCGGGGGCTATCTCTAGTAGGCCGTGCGCGCACTCAAATTTCAAGTGCTTGTACGCATACGGAGCCCTCGGCAGATATAAATAGAACGCCCAATCAACGAGTTGTATTCATAATAAAAATGCAATGTATATATATTGTATATATCGGTATCTAATATTTAATTAAAAAGTGGGGGCAGTTAAACCCAAAAGTTTCAGTATTTCCTGATCGTGTTTTTATAACAATTAACAACACTCTTTAAGAGTCATAAAGATGCGGTTTTATAATTCTATGAATATTCTTTAATGACAAGAAAAGAAAATAAACAAAAGAAAAGAGAATAAACACATGACCAAGCCAACCAACAGTCACATCTGCTTATATAGCCTCATCATTGTAAACAATTTTAACAAATCTATCATATGTTGATACCACCAATATAAGTCAACCCCTAACCCAAACAACAAACTGCACACAACCGTTTCAAATCTAAAACTCTGAGCATTTAAAACCTAGAACAACAATGAAGGATCAAATATCGAGTCTTGTTTCAATCTGTAAGAAAAAAAAACAAAGTTTAAACCTTTGTGGTTCATTATCAAAAGTTGATTTTGCGATTTTGTGTTTTTTATCTTTGGATTAGTCAACCAAAACCAAATTGGTTAATAATTTAAATTCTGAAATACCAGGACGATTTGTGTGCTAGTGTAGGGCACTGTTCTGACACCTGAGGATTAATGGAAAACTGAACTAACTTTTGGTAATGTGGAACTCTGGCCTAAACCCCAGATCCCATGGTGTGCCTCACTGTGGGACCTCACTCATATAGAATAGAATGTGCATATACAATGTTGAGGTAATGGGCCAACTCTGGCTTAAACCCCAGGTCCCATGGCGTGCTTCACTGCAGAACCTCACCCAATTGAAGAAATGTGGTCCAAAACAGCCAGCTGATTAAAGTTAAAGACACTCTGGACTAAAGTCAATATAAATATCAACTTTACTATTATAAAAATAAAGCATTAACATTATATCATATTCAAATCATTACCGGCTCAAGAATTCTTTTCGTTTTAATTCATTAAAGTAATCCAAGTTTTTATCGTTTAACTCGTCGTTTTCCTCATCAGCACCCAACAACAAAACAAAATCATTTTTCTGGCCATTCTTTTGGTTGTATTGATGCTCATGGCCGGTGGTTTGTTCCTGACCCGTGGTTTGTTCATAGCCATTTCCATAACTCTGTTCCTGACTATGGACCGGTTCATGACCATAGCCGTAACTGTGCTCATGTTCAGAACCATAGTTATGCCCATAGCTATGACCGTGTCCATTGTTATTTCCATGATAGTATTTATGAACATAGTCACGTTCTTGTTCACATGGTGGGAAATTATAGAAAGGGAAAACATCAGTTTTGTTGCAGGTTCCTGGATAAGCATTGCCTGACGGTGTGTGTGTTTTAATCTGGGTACCTGGGAAACATAGAAACATCATCAATTTTAACTGGTTGGTGCATAGTGTTGGTTAAAGTGTTTTTGTTTCTCTTTTATATATAGTAGGGTGGGGAAAGATGGGACACCGATATCACATAATATCCAAATATCCTAATCGTGTTTAAACAATTACCAACGGTTTATGGAAGTCGTGAGGATATTGTTTTATATTTCTTCAAATGGTATTTGTTTACTACTAAATGGGACGAGAAAATAAAGTTAAAAAGTGTCCCAACTTTCCCCACCTTACTGTATTTCTAAATGTAAAAGAGAAAAAGCGATTTTGGAAAGTGTTAAAAACAAAATTGCAAAAGTTTATAAATATAAAAAAGAAATTTAGTAAGAAAATGAATTTATACAATAAGTTTCAGGCTGTCAAACAGAGCATATCCGTTCTTGGGCAAAACACTTAATGGCAATTGCTCAAACCCAGTGGTCACTAATGGGTTGTCCAAATTATCAGCAACACAGAAAATACTCACACCTACAAAGTTACATACGTGGTAACTCGTAAGCGGGCATGAAGTGTTAAACCCGTGTTATAATGGCTGTCTTTTTCTGGCTACACAAGGATAAAGTAAGTTACATTCATTCATTCAAAACAGAACAGCTGTGTCATAGCGACTGATATACACGGTACATTCATGAATGAATTGTATAAACACCTGGTTCTGATATATAAGTTGTCATCAGCATTCCAGAGTCTTCATGGAATAGCAAGTGACAATGAATGACGACTTCACCTGTGTATTTATGAGTCACGAATCGAACCTGTGATGTCATAATGGGATTTATTTCCAAACAAATCAAATGCAAATTATTAACTTGCTTGGTGGCACATATGAGTTTGCAAATTATGTAAAAATTAAGATTAGAAATGTTGTTGTCTGCCATGTGAAGATAAATAATTGCTTTAAATCAGTGGTCACTAATTGGGTTATCCCAAAGTTAGTATAGACCAAGTTAGGAAACGGCGCTCGTGTCCGCCATTACGGAGCCCACAGAGCGTGAATCGCCTACACAAATGCATGGTCGGCATGTGTTCATTTAGTTCTTGTAAGCGATACAAAGCTAGAAAACACGTATAGC
>NW_004190381.2:152136-173839 GCF_000224145.3 Ciona intestinalis | reverse complement strand
AACGTCGGCAAAGGAGAGAGTACGATACACTCTCTCTCTTTTGCGGGTCGTTCCCGTTTACTATTGTAGTCGATGGATTCGAGGGCGTTTTATGTAGTTTTTCTTCATTTTTTGACTTGATTTAAAGTTATTGTGCAAAACAACTATTTTCTAATATACAAATATTTCTAACAAACTGTTTGCTTGAAGGTTTTTAATTAAAATTAATAAATAATTAAATTTCCTAAAAAGTGGTAAACTATAAGCGTTAACCTACCAAATAACTAAACTGGCCTAATAAACTTGAATAGTTGGTGTAGTTTTTGAAATAAACAGCTAAAAACTCCTAAAACTACCATGCGCCTATCTTTTACAATGAAGACGAAGGGAAATGGGGACGGAGTTGGTGGTCACGTGAATAGAAAAAAGAATATATCACGGTTTTGGGCAGTTGCGCGTTCTACTCTTTTTTATTTCTGTGGTTATGTATAATAATTGTGTATTAAATATGTTATATATAATAATTGTGTATTAAACATGTTATATATAATAATTGTGTATTAAACATGATAGATTTAGTAATTGTGTATTAAACATGTTATATTTAATAATTGTGTATTAAATATGTTATATATAATAATTGTGTATTAAACTTGTTATATATAATAATTGTGTATTAAACTTGTTATATATAATAATTGTGTATTAAATATGTTATATATAATAATTGTGTATTAAACATGTTATATATAATAATTGTGTATTAAACATGATAGATTTAGTAATTGTGTATTAAACATGTTATATTTAATAATTGTGTATTAAATATGTTATATATAATAATTGTGTATTAAACATGTTATATTTAATAATTGTGTATTAAACATGTTAGATTTAATTTTTCTGTATTAAACATGTTATATATAATAATTGTGTATTAAACATGTTATGTATAATAATTGTGTATTAAACATGTTATTTATAATAGTTGTGTATTAAACATGTTATTTATAATAATTGTGTATTAAACATGTTATTTCTAACAATTGTGTATTAAATTTGTTATATTTAATATTTGTGTATTAAACATGTTATTTATAATAATTGTGTATGAAACTTGTTATATTTAATAAATGTGTATTAAACTTGTTATTTATAATAATTGTGTATTAAACTTGTTATTTATAATAATTGTGTATTAAACATGTTATTTATAATAATTGTGTATTAAACATGTTATTTATAATAATTGTGTATTAAACATGTTATGTATAATAATTGTGTATTGAAAATGTTACACATATAACAATTGTTGTTTCATGTTTAAATTAAAATCCATTATTCATTTTATTTGGGTGAATTCTTAGCCAGAAAGGTGAAATAGGAGATTGGGTCTAAACTGAGGTAAATATTAGATATTGCTAATGTTGGAGTAATCGTAGAAACAGTGATAAAGATATGAAGATAACCAGATAACATGCAATATGCTGATAATGTGATAATTAACATGACAATAGTTAAAGCATGGCAATTATAAGGTGCTAATAGTCTAACACAGTGCTCTTAAACCTTTTTGAATGTAGGACTTTTAAATACATGGAACTATACAGAGAAGACGGAAAACTTTTTCCGCTTGGTGTCGGCAATTATTTAAATTAAAAAATACGGAAAAACGAACAAAACAACACTACAAAGTGTTAATAAGTGTAAAAAAAATTAATTAAATAATAATATTACCTTTATAAATATATAAAACACTAGTAAGAACATATTTCCCACATTAGGTCGGTTATATACGCTCTTTCGTTCTGTTTACTGTCGTCGAGTCTGTGGTGTAACGGTTTGCGTGCAGTCGTTTACTCTCTTTGTTTCATTTTTATCGGGTTCGAGTCCCACACAGTGGAATACTTTTTTTTTATTTTTTTTAAAGTTTTTTTTTGTTTGATTAGCACGAGTTTGGGGTTAGGGGGTTAGGGGGTTAGTGGTTAGGGGTTTATATCTTATGTGTATAATCCGTGAAACTAACTGCTCCCCATAGAATAGAGAAATGAATTTGTCATCGCCTCCTAGCGGAAAAATTTTTCCGTCTTCTCTGTATAGCTCCATGTCTTTTAAATTAATATTTAAACTCATTTTTAGAAACCTGGTGCTTTGTAGTTTAATACAAAGACAGTATGTTGAGCATATTTAGGAACATGTGCCATGATAATTATAAACACGTGCCGTGATAGTTATTTAACCATCAATCAAGTACTTTTGGCGAGGCAAGTCGTTAAAACACAGGTCTTCATACAGGCCATGCCGTTTATGGCTTAGGAGTAATTTACGACCAATAACAGACCAATGGTTTAGACTCGACAGCAATCGCTGTTAAGTTTCTTGCTCTTTTATACATACAGCTATAACCAATGGTAGCAGCATCTAGCCCTCAACTGATATTTTATGCTTGAGGTGCACCAGCTATTGCACAGAATATTTTACTACTTAAAAATACAATTATGTTGCCCACTTGCCCAGCATACAATATTTAAGTTAGGCTTACCAGTGTCAGGTCTTGTAACTATTTCATTGTTTGCTTGTACAGTATCTATTTGTTTTGATAAATCAGCAATCTGCCATTTCTCGACTTTTATTGTACTGAAAAGAAGTAAAACATGTGGAAACAAAACATGAATGAATGTAACATGATTACTGTTATTGCAAAAAACACAAAAGCGTTTACACATACTTTACATAAAAATGATTTTAAAAATCATAAAATAAACAACATGCATAAAAACTGCAATTTTCCTGCGTATTATTTTAAATGTAAATAATGTAAACATTCACCATTATTACGTAAACACTCAGCATTGTTACGTTCCCTTTGATGGGGGTTCCCCATTAGAAGCAACATTGCAAACGGTATTGCTCAACAATATGATGTCTCACCGCTCACTCATGCGGCCAATTTTATGAAGATTGCTTGGCGAATGTCTCGCTGATGCTTTCTTTAATCAGCCAGTGCCCTTTTCCTTGCCCCAAATATAGCAATACCTCTTTCTTATACAGACGAAAACCATAAAACTAATTTTCACGCAGACTTACGCGGCGAGGAGTTTAATATTATAGAATAGTCTATATTTTAATAGACCTTGCTTACAAGTTACCACATATGTAACTTCGTGGGTGTTTGTTTTTCTGTATGGCTGATAATTTGGACAACTCAGAACTTTGGCGTGTAGCAGTCGCCGTTAATTTTCTTCCCCAAGGACACGTAGCCCACAATACACATGAAGTGGCGCCTCGAACCTATAGCATTTAGCCTAGAAGCGACCGTTCTATAACCACCGTACCAATGCGCTATAAGCTAGGACGCTAGGTAAACAGCCAAGATCTAGGTTCCTAAAACTGATACTGCATGTCTCTTCTACATATAAAAGATTCCTCACAGTTGGAACTTCGTATTTATTTCAACAAAATCAATACAAGTTCTTATTACCGTGGTCACTTCTCTTGACAGGAAACCTGTTAATATAATTAAAGTCGTTTGAACCTACTTTTTGCTAACCAAGAAAGCATATAGCCTAAATGTCCAAACCAACCTTAGTCTATTGCTCCATATTGAATAGCTCTAGCATTACATGGTCAGCATTTCTGCTTGCAATGCTCTTTCCTGTTAGGGGGAAGTCATTAGGAAAGCAAAGTCATTTTAACAGTCGTATTCTTACCTAGTGCATATTCCAGTATCTCATCACTGTGAAAAACATGCTATAGGTTAGGGGGTATTACTATCGTAATATATAACCTACAAATAGTAGGGTGGGGGAAGACGGGACAACTTTAGCACATAATATTGAAATGTCTTGATCCTGTTTTAAACAATTAATAACGGTCTATAGGAATCGTAAGGATACAGTTTTATAATTTTTTGAATGTTCTTAAATAAATATAGAACGGTAAAGAAAATAGAACGGAAAGCTGTCCCATATTCCCCCATCTTATTCTATATTCGATAAGATATAAAAATAACAGGGAACGTAGTAAAATACAAACTGAAGTACATGCTAAAATCGGCAAAGCGACAGTCGTTAAAATGAATAAGTAGGCTGTCACTTACTCATCCTCTCGTGACTGGTCAATTTCGAGGTTAATAACACGGATGTCTATTTTTAAAAACGACGTACCCGCTTATCATTTACGATTGTGCAAATATTACATTTACATATCTAACCAAACTCACTCCAATTGCCTGAAATCCCAGGAGCTCCATGCGCGACGTCGAGCGTTATTATTCCGACTGGGCGTCATGGTTCCAGGGCAATATTTCGTGTTTTTGCAATACAGCCGTCTACGTTGAGCTACAGCAGACGAAGCGCCTATAAAGGCAACTACCAATAATACAATAAGAATCCTGACAAGCATCGCCTTGCTTCTCTCACATAGGGATAATTTAGACTGGCTGGCTACATAGACTCCCACTACCTATGGGCGGTTGGTAGTTGGGAAAGCTTTGCATTAAGTTTTTGGTATCGTTTAATCGCGAAACGCAGGAAACTAGTTTGCATTGCATTATAGTAGCGTGGAAAAAGACGGGACAATTTTACCACATAATATCAAAATAGTCTGATCGTGTTTTCAACAATTAACAACGGTCTATTGGAGTCGTGAGGATACGGTTTTATAATTCTTTGAATATTCTTTGTTTACCACCAAATTAGACGAGAAATTAGAATGAAAAGGTTTCCCATCTTCCCCCACCCTACAATATAATTATTATACCGATCGTTCGTTAGTGAATTGTATTAATAACTACTACGACAAGCAATAATTGTGTTTTTCTAAATTTGCAACAAACAATGGCAATGCAAGGGAGTATCAAGCTTCGAATCCCGCATCGTTAAGTTACCAGACGCGCGATCTAACCACTGCGCTATAAGACCAAAGGTATCGAAAATATGGCCGCTATAATATCTGTATTCTAGGATCACCTTGGTCGCTAAAAGTCCCGCTAATGGTACGGTAATCAGAGGAGTCAGATATTCGCAAATCTATGAAATTGCTGAGGTTGTAAAAACACAGTATGGTAATATCTGTATGATATTTTATTGCACGGAATCATTGACAATGTACGCAGTAGACATTTAACCACGTCGTCAAAGTTCTCAGTGACCTGCTAACAAAAAAATTGGATTAATTTTAAAATCTGCCTGCATAGCTACTCTATTGACTTTTAGATGGAAAAATGATACGTACCCATGCTGTTTATTCTTGTTCGTTGAAGAGTTCAAGCAAGTCAACAGCATTTGCAGGAATATCTGAATTGTCTGTTCAAACATCACACAACATAATAATTACAATAATTTATTGGCACATATAAAAAACATTTTAAAGTGTTCTTACCATCTAATTCTAAATCTTCTACCATGCCGCTGTAAAGATATAAAATGAGTATTAAAAATGTGTTGGTGCGAAAGTACCGCGGTACAGCAACAATTTTATCTACATTTACCTCTCTTTATTCGAGTTCCAGCCACCACCCCAGCGGCGGCGGCGGTCGCTGCGGCGGCGACGCGTATAAGTAGGTGCCGTTGGCACTTTGGGAGGATGTACAATTGTGACGTTACATCTCCTCACATTCCAGCAGAGAAATCTTCTTCGCCGCCGCACTGCTCGTAATGCGCTATGCACCACGACAGCCATCAAAACAATAAGCAAGATTCTTCGATTCATCTTCTCCTTCGTTGCTTCTTCTTGTGAGAAGACCAGTCATTTTAACTCAATTTATAGACGTTCTTTGTTGAGTAAATTGCTTGGTAGCAGGTAAAATATTGGCCAAAGGAACAACGCCAGCCCACAGACGCTGGGAATTGATTTGCATTTAATAGACAGAAAACTCAAAGAAATCTTGGTAGAGAGAGACCCAATTAAGTTATACCATGAACTGTTATGCATATACTGCACGATCCTATTTGAATATACAGCGAGTGCTGTTTTATCATTTACAAGAACTCTTACGAACCAGAACGTACTAAAGATTACGTAATCAATTTTTTTTGTGCTCTTGTAGCCTAATCACTTATAAAATTCCATTTTGGGCTTTTCAAAGCGTTTTAAAGCGTATAATATAAATAAATAAATGAATGTAACTTATTTATCCTCGCGTGGCAGGAAAACGACAGTCGTTAAACCATAGATACCTAAACATACTATGGTTTAACCATACAGTATACTGAAGATAATTCCATTAGAATTGTTTTCGAAATCTTCAATATTTACAGTGGGTTGAATATCTGCCAGATCAGAACTCAATGCATAAGATTTTTACTTGTGAAGTCCTTATATCTGGTGCTGCCTTGTCAGTGAATCAGCAAATGGGTCGCCGAGAAAACTTTCGTTTAAGCAGAAACCAGTGTATATATCTTATATGTTACTCTAACTAATAAAAATGTGTCACTGTACGCTATACAATAATTTTCGTGATCCTTTTCCGTATATAAACATATAAAAATGCTTATATACGGACTCTGCCTTGCACTGTTATACTGCACTGTCTGGCTGAACTGTCGGGCGAAGTGCAACTGGGCACTCATGCGTGAAAAGTGGTCACGTGGTCTCGTTAGCGTACTATCACTTCAGTATACTATGGTTAAACACAGGTGTTCTGTTTCAAACACACCGCGCCAGCTTACGAGTTACCACGTATGTAACTTTGTGAGTAATGTTTTTTTGTTTTTGTATAAACTGTATGACTGACTATTTAGACAAGCCAGCATTAGTGACCACTGAGTTGGACTAATTGCCGTTAAGTAGCCTATCTTGCCCAATGACACATGTGCCTACAAAGCAGCGACGAACCTTGAACCTATAACCTCTGGGTTAGAGGCAGGCGCGCTAACCAACTCTGCCACGGCGCCCGACAAACATACTCTAATGATGTTCGATTTAAATATTAAAAAGTTAAAATAAATTGTGCACATTTTCCATAAATTGTGTGTTCATATTCCATTAATTTAAATACTGTTGAACAATGCCTGTTAGAGCTAACGCGGGATCATGAGGAGGCAGAAAGTTTAATAGTTAAAGCGCTTAATATGCAAATCGATGAAAGCCATTCCTTTGGATGCTTCCACGAAGTTTAAAGAAACAATTTAAATATTATCCCCGTTGTATTTATGGTAGGATTATACTTGGAAACGAGTTGAGTGTAGTGAAGCCCGTTCGTACCTAGAAATGATTTTTAACGCGTACACATTACAGTCTGTAAGTTAGACAGATAATATTACTATTACATTGGTTTGCATGCGCAGAAACGTTATAGCGCATTTGCATGTTATTGTGCATTTATACCACAAGACATCTCATAATCCCGTGAAAACCGAAAGCTATTCCGATAACACATTTTATACTAAGGTGTAACGGTCACGCCTTTTACCCAAAATATTATTTCTTTTCCATTTTTATCAATAAGCGTGTTTTAACAATTGTTGCTTTACCGTTACTACCCGTCTTTTCGCTTTTGTAAACTCTCTTGATCTTCGTTATCGTGACCGAAGAGACGAAATAAATTCCATTCATTCATTTAAGATACAGCATTCGTGCAAATGTGGTTGAAACTTTGTAAAAATAACAACTTGTTTAATAAGAATCCGTTTATTCGACACACGGGAACTTTACCAGTGCGATGATAGAAGTCGTAAACATAATGTGGCGTGTGTGACAATGTATGGCGTTTACGTGTGACGTGGCAGTGTTTCCGGGTAAAAGAAATTAAAGATTTGTTGGAAACACTGCGGCTACGGCGATAAAAACGTTAAAGATAAAACAAGTATGTACACAGAAGCATAGAAACAATATAAAACGGTACTCGGAGAAGAAAACGAACGTCACAAATGCATGAGTGACGTAATAAAGCAATATGTGACATAAGAAACAACACAAATGACGTAGGAACCACGATGTTCCGGAAGTAAAAACTTTCGCGCGGTTAAAACAACAACAATAAGGAAAGAATAGAAGAAAAGGACAATTATGTCGCGTGTGTTGGCTTATTACGTAACAATGTATTCCCTACGTGTGTGTTACGTCGGCGTGACGTAGTATCGCGTGTGGAATGAGGTAGGGAAAGGTAAAGTTGAATACCACGATCTGAAACTGTTTTGTTTTGCCACAATCGAACTGTGCTACGTCACACCTGTGTATGACGTCACACAGCGGTCGTAATCTGCGAGTGGCACAGATACATTCTAGAAAAAATATCTTCTCGCGGCGTGTGTGACGTAAGAATGATAATGACGTCACAATGATAAGGAACTTATAAGTTATCTTGATGGGAAAGGTACCAAGTTAAAGTTGAGTGAAATGTTGGATTCTGGAAGTTTCTTCGTTTATTTCAACTTGTGACAAACAAGTTGTTTTGGCAACTTGGTAAAATATGGAGTGCGAGTATTTGGTGAATATCTGTGATGAAACAATATGTTATTATGATGTCATATATATACAAAACATATACCTATGATATCAAAATTTACCCTAATTTACACGAAATACTCAAAAAGTTACATATGTGGCAACTCATAAGCTGGCACGAGTTGTATGAAACAGAACACCCGTGTAATACCGGTTGTGAACCACGCTACATTCTTCATTCCAAATTTAATTGTTATACTTAATTAAAACACAATAACAGTAGTAATGCTTACCGTTTTAAGTTTGGTGTCTCTTGAAGATAGCATATGATTAAGTTGAACTGCAAGTTCAATAATATCTTGCTCGTTATGAGACGAATAATAAACCAGTGTGTCGTTCTGTGATGGAATAAACAATGGTTAGACAATGTAATTCAACATAAAGTTAAAACAAACCAAATTTAATGTTTTACGAATACCATATGCATAATACAAAGTACTTGTGTGTTTTTGCACAAGCAAAATTAAACTAGCTGTTTTATAAATATGTATAGCAAAATGTGTGGGTTATAAAAACGGGATCTTTTATCAGCTTATAATTTACTCTTGTTAAATTAATATACAATAGTGAATGTTAAATTTATTATTAAATGTTGAACTTACCCATTGAAAGTTGGTCTTTTTCATTTTGAAAGCAAGCCACAACGCTGATGCTGCCATAAGTGAAGCAGATTTACCGATGAAAGAAATATCTTGGAGTGACAGCTCCATAATGTATCGAGCCAATGTTAGAACCTCCATGCTGGATTTGGCACACTGAGGGAATGAATTAAGTTTAATAATCAGATAAGAAATCAAAAGTAAATAGATTATGTCATCAATCATAACATATTTGATCTAAATATGATCGTACTATGCCTGAAACTATTTTTAAGCCAATTTATTGGATCTTCCCAATATGCCTACTAGATTAAATAAAAGTTTGACATTTTTTTTTAGCTGACCAGTATAATAACATTGAATATCAAAGGATTTAAATACATTATTACAATGTAGTGAATTAGGAACACGAGATATAAGCTTACCTTAGCATATCTACGAAGAAATCGATATGCGATTGGAATATTAATATCGAAACCAATTGTCTTCAACAAAGTTCGTTCCATTTGCATCATCTGTTGTTTGTTGTACGCATCATCACAAATGTAAAGAAAGTCGTCCAAATATGGGGCTTGCCGTTCCTGTGGGTGGAAACATTGGGTTAACATACTGGACATGACAAACATTTAATACACAAGACTTTTTATTAACAGTACTATAGGTGAAATTTATTTAAAATTTTATGACACACTCAAAATACAGGCCACAGTTGGCCTACTATGAATATGGTTATTTAATTGATGTTTAAATCCACTTACGTCAAATTTAGCAGCAATTAGCAAACTTGTTGCACCAATAAGTTGGAGTTTTTCTTTCTTTATTTTGACTTGTTGCAAATAACAGTCAACAAGTTTGACGGCGAGGTATAAAGTCTCGTGGTTCAGTTCAAAGTTCTCTTGCACCTACAACAGAAATAATTAGTTTAATATTTAAATATGATCAGGATAATAACATAATAATGACATATTTAGTTATCCCTTCGATACGATAGCATATATGAAATTATTAAAACAACAAAGAGAAGGAAAATTACTGCCAATTATTGTCATATTCAAACTAATATACAACCAGATACACACAAGCTATTAGATTAAAAATGCTTTAATATAAGATTTGTTTCTCACCTCAACCATCCAGTCAACCAAGATTGATCTCATCTCAGGTGTTATCTCGGTTTGCTTCTCAACCATATAGTTTTCATTGATGGGGAAAGATTGCTCCCGTGCTCGCATGTATTCGAAGATGGTGAATGCATATTCGGGCGCTTCGTTTATGTTGTTCACGTTTTCTGCGTCAACGTCTGTGAAGTTAAGCGCTCTGCGACGAGGTGAGGCTTTGTGTTCGATGAAGCATGTCGGGGTAGCGGGAGAGTTGGGAAGTGATTCGTAAACACTTGAGGCCGATGAAGAGCTGGTTTCTTGTGAGCTGGTGAAAAGTAGAATCGTTAAAATTGCTACTTTCTTAAATAAATATAGAACAAAGTGCGAGTGCAATATACTTTCGTTATGCTTTTTGTATAGACACCTATCAGCAGGGTAAAGCTATGAAACCATGTAGAATTTTTTAATTAGATATTCACCTTGAGATGAAAAAATCCTGAGTGATTTGTGAAAGTTTTTCAACATTTGCTGAAGTATCTTGCTTGGTCTTTATAACTTGTTTGGACAAACGAAGTGAATGACGTTTGGTTTTGTTTTTCTTCGAATCAACTTTCTTGGTTGCTTCAGGTTTTGCAATTGCTTTTACATTGACAACACCAGCCTATTAAAATAACAAAGGCCATTGAAAAACTTGATATAACTAATATTACAACCAACATTATGTTGGGGAATGAGCCAACTCTGGCCTAAATTTTAGGTAGGATCTCACTCACGTAAAAAACATGCCAACTTTGGCCTAATAGACATGGTATGTAGCAGTTTATCCATATAGAATATTACATTATGATGTCATACTTACGTTTGTGATGTCACCAAAAGCAGATCTTTTGTGAACGGCGCCTTTAGCGGGGGAAGTAGCCGGTCGTTTGGATGAAGGCTTTCCTCCAACTTTGTTCTGATTGTAAAATACATTTGTTTAACTTTACTGCCTTGTATGTATGCTGGTACAATCTAGATATGTCCTAACATAGTTGCATGCTTTCTAGCGTTTAACTTATTGTTTCCATGCATTAGTTGGAGTTGCAATTTACCTGGGCAGTGTTTTCAGTCATCGAAAATATATTAGAGGTATCGAAAATTGAAGTACGAGGCATATTTATAGGCAGCTATATAACTAAAACTAATTGGCAGTGAAAAAAGTTTCTGAAATACAAACATTTGGTTAGTCTTATGGTATAGAAGCCTGTGTATTTAAAATCCTATTGTTTTGTTATTGCCTGGTTAAACTACAGCTATTGCATGGTAGACTTCGGCTGACTTGATTATTTTCATTTTCTAAGAAAAGAATACTGTCATTTTTGTTTATACATACACACACACATATTGAATAAATCAGATACAAACGAACAGCTATTGAACAGATCTCTCCTGGTACATTAACAATATATGAACATAATAACAATAACGCTTTGAGCACCGTACATAATATTATAAACCTGAAAATTAAAAAGAAAATATATAAGGAAAGTTTAAACCAGCAACAAATAAATGAACAGCCATACAAACCAACCATATGACCTACACCGCAATAAGAATGTCGTTACACTACTTAGCAAAGTGCGCGACACAGCAGACGGAGAATAACAGCGCCAGGTGGCTGGATAATGGTCTGTTGCATGCCCGTCTAACTACATTGAAAATGCGGGCTGCCAGCAGGTTCGTCTACAGGTAATTTTTAATTTTACTCAACTAACCTTTCCTGTTAGCGATAACCAAGTAATTTCTTCCTCAATTGAATAACTCCTGCTGGGTTTTTTCCGATTTGGAGACTTCATGATATAACTTAATATAACTGCACTTACCGGCCTGTTTCCTTGTATTTCTAACACCTGTTGACTAAAACTATCGCTTCGTAACATATTTTTTCGTAAAATACAGTAAATCATGTACAAAACCTGACTAGACAGTGATTAAGTAATTTATTGCTGGCATGGCAGTTTATTGCGTTTGAATTTCGTGCTCTAATTCTTGTTATCGTCATGCTCGTCGCTGATTGGCTAGTTTTTGCTTTGCGCATCTTACGTAGAATGACGTAAGGAAATATGTTGTTAGGGGACCATTTTGTGTCTGTGTTAATTTATTGCTTTTCTAAAACTTTTAACCGTAAAGCTTAAAATGTGGTTTAAACTTTGACTGTGGATTTCTAACAAATTAGCTCTTTAGATGAGCTCCTGTCTACAGGTTGGACAAACAAGACTGACCGATTACTGTGTCTTGGGATCGCTGCGAGCGTCTACCTTTTTTCTCCTTTTTGCAAAGCGCTCTGCAAATCTGATAAGAATAGGATCGGTGCCATCACGGCGCTACGAGAACCCTCGAAAACAAAAACAATGAAACTGATTATCTGTCCGCTGCCATTGTCGTCCGTCGAAAAATATTCACGGCTGAAAATCTCGTTGATATAACTTTACGCAGGATAACCAACATGGAAATCAAGACTGTGAAAAAATACTAAGATGGCTATTTTTGGTAACACTGTTCTTTTATAGTCTTTTAATAAAAACTGAGGTTTTTGACCATTTTCTGTAAACTAATACCTCCTCTTCCCTTGACTGGTTTAAACGGACTGATCCTTATTTTCCTTCCCTGCCTATTATAAGTCTGGCTGCGGTATTTGCCTATGGGACATGTAAGCGCTTACTGCCTTCCAGCAGGGTTTTCTCACTTCCGAGTTACGCTAGAAGCTGCTCTGTACTTTGAATCTAAATGCAAACAGCGAGATGTGGAATCGGATTCCTTCTGCATACAAAGACCTTGTTAATCCCCCGCGACATAAGTGTTACTTGCTGGACCATGCTGAAAATGCATCAGGTCTACCAAGCATGGGTTGCACCGCGCTAGGGGATAGAGAAAAAAACCTCACGACGTTGACAAGTGAACACAAAGGATTGAGTGATAAGATACAAATGTACCAGCTCGAACGTGAACGACATCTTTTTCTCCTGTTATTTTGGACCAAAACATGCAAGGGCAAAGATAAGGGCCGACGCCGGTCCTGCACTGTACGCGACAGTGTTACGAACATAGCAATTATGAAACGTTCAATTCAGCACACCTCAAGTATTAATAGACAATGGAACTGGACTATAACAACCAAGATCATAGACCGCGTAAATTACCGCTTTAAAGCAACTTCATTGTCTATTGCAAGCGGCGAATCTTTCAAGTCATCCGAGTGTCTTTTGCTAGCAAGGCAACTCGTGGTCATAATTACATAACTGCCCTAATCCCTTGGTCGTTCCCCGTAAGTCTTAAAACTTTATAAATCCAAATCCATCCAGACAAAGTTTAAAAAGTTGATGACGACACAGACAACGTCACAGTACCCAAGGTGACGTAATCTCAAGGCCACTGTCATACCAAATGATTTAAGAATATTGACAAAGTTTCAAACCAAAACTTTTTTGAACCAACTCGACGACTTCTGTGTAAAGTTTTAAAACAATAACACAAAAGTTGTTGTTGCCCTCGCTTCCGTTTTTACTCTGCAGCGCAAACAATAGAAGACCCGAGTGTTACGTCATAGACGATCTATTGTTATAATAGAACATTGAAACAAACATCCTTATTATTCTTGAACAACTAACAAATAAGTTTGACATCGGTAGCTACAACTTGTCGTTGCTTAACATTAAAGGTAGGCATTAAATACCGTGTACGTTTAACATCCATACTCCCTATATATTACACCTGTACTACTGTATTGCTCAATACGCAACCACATAATGATGTAAGTCACCATTACATGTTGCTTATATCTACACATTTTTTCTACTTTCACTTCCCCTTAGTGAGATAAGATATGACTCCACACGCGCTTCCCGTTTCGCGATCAAACTTATCTTATGCCAGTAACTGATAAAGTCAGATCAATAGAGGCTTCGACACACGACTTGTTTATCGCAGTAACTGATGGCGTCAAAGGTTATACCGAAGTTACAACATTTTGTAAAACCTTGAATCGTCATATGCGAATTAAATATCCCAAAAAGATTACCCTAATTTATTGCAAATACGTGACAAATCCTATTTATAACGCGGAAGTCGAGATTAAAGGGCCTAAACACACCCCACGTCACTTTTATTTTTTATGGTAAATTCATAAAGCGACCGTTTTATTGATTCCAAAAATACTTTGCTTATTAAAATTGGTCCAGTATAGGCGGAGATATTCGTCCTCAAACAGTGATCTCTAGCGCTATCTTTTTTTTACTACGAGCTCCGTGATTGTGACATAGGAACGTACTAGTCACGTGACTGATTCATTCTTAAAAGCGAAACCTGCGTTTTTTTGTGCTTTTTTGCGTTTTTTTTGTTCTCTCGTTTTTCGCTGAAAACACTGCCTCTCGCCTTTCTGAATGAGAGCGGCCACGCTTCAACAATTTTGTCACGTGGGTAGTACACTTCTCAATTTTTTTCGCCACGCAACTTTCAAATCAGTTTTTTGAATTTCACGGTGTTTGAGCTGGAATATCTTTGGTTATACAGAACCGATTAAAACAAGTAAGGTGTCGTTGGAATTAGAAAAACACACTCTATCGATTAAAGCGAAGTACATTTGGGGTGTGTTTAGGCCCTTTAAGGTGAATGAATTATGACAACAAAGCCAGGTATGACGTAACAAGCAGAGTAAATCACCTTTGCCTAATTCTTTAATGCGATATTCGTGAATTCCTCCTTGTAAATTTAAATAGATTCGCATTTAATACGTTTAGCAAAGGAAATACTTACACACCGCGGGACATGGGTCGACTGGACGCGAAAATTCAATACAAGTGCAAAACTATATGGGCTAATAATGTATACGCTCACTATATGCAAAAATATATATTTTAATATGTTTCTCAATTACCCTCGCATTTAAATGCACATACATGCATGCACTGGACGTGGCTTTGGTGGTATACACCTATAATACGCTAACACTGGATTATAATATTTTATGAGATCTTCCCATACAGTTATTATAAAATAAGCATGTCTGTCAACTGATCTACATTGAGATCATACCATATTTCCAACATTTATAAAATTGTAGACTGACATATTCCTTCAGAGTAATTCCAACTTTTATATTCCAGCACGCTAAGTTACACCTGTACAACTCTTATCGTTTAACACGGACGTCCGATTCCAAGCTTGCTTTGATATAAGTTTTATCTACACACCTGATAACTCATCAAGGAACTCCTAAGATGTCCCTACACCGTAGGCAACAAGTGCTCGCTTAAAACTAAGATTACGTTATCAGATTGATAAAACGGCGTTTGATAGTAAAAACTTCTAAAACCCGTTGGGGCTCATGCGTAATTATCGAAATGTTATAACACGTACTAATAAGGCTTAGACCATATTTTGGAGTAAAACTCATACTTGCTGAGCGTATGAATCTAATAAGTAGTGGCGGACATCCAGAAATAAATCGTTGTTTTAAAACGCAACTTCGGGCAAATATAAAAACGAAGGTCACGATACAATTTTCCCCCAGACCGTTATACCATAACCATATTAGTTACAATTAAAGCATAATATAGTAAGATGGGGTAATATGGGACACATTTCCGTTCTTTTTTTATCATCCCATTTGGTACTAAACAAGGAATACTCAAAGAATTATTTAACCGTATGTTACCCATTATCGGTTACTAATGGTCTTACGCTTTTCCTTGCAACCAAAGCGTCGCTTATGTCCAATACCTAGTGATCGATGGCTAGTAGCTACCCTCCCTGTCTCTCACATACATCACTTTAACTTATGATAAATCCTGCAAAGATTTGTTGACATTATCCAACAAACATAGAAGCGTGGTCTATTCTGCCGTGACAATTCATAACCTGCGTACTTATACACCGAATGCAATAGAAGCCACCAAGATAATAGGGTTGAGCACACTATGTGTTCGGCAGCGCTGTCTTAAAATGTGAACTCTACCACAGGTAAGTTTTAAGCATATATAGTTCCTTTGGATTCGGCTCTAGTCGATGTAAAAGATGACTTTAACTCTCTGGATTGTTTAACAAAAAACTTAAGGTCCGTTCGAAGGTGCTTGCATTGAAAGCTCACCCGCTGTGATAACAATGTTGCAGTTTACACACGTCACAATGCAAAACAATGGCCGCTCAGCGTCATGGACTTGAGCGACGTCACAAACGCAAGGTCGCGCAGTAACAATGGGATCGAAACAATCCTTTGTGGAGAAACAATGAAACCGACAAGGATTACACAAACTTAAACAAAGAACTCACGAGAATAACAAATTTGTTTCGATGAGTTCGAATTAGCTCCCTTATGTTTTGAAATGTTATACGCTAATCCAAGTTCAAAACAAAGCCTACACCGTATTGTATATTTATATAGGCTAACAATCATATACCAACTATAACTGCATAGTACCAATCTACAACATTAGGCTTCGCACGCATTATTGTTTGTGTATACCATCGTAAAGTTAACCTATAGGTTGTAAAGGTCTTTTAAGAAAAATAAAAATTACGACCTTATTATTGTATCCTAAACATTTTGAATGCAACGAAATTTTATATCGGGCCGTTGGACAAAATCACAACTCCGTAACTTTTATACACTAATTATTTAAAGTAACATTGCTATTTAGTTCCTTTACAATAAGCACGCAAACTTTGACCAATGAGACCAAATTAGATGTTGCTTCCCAGAGCAAACTATAGTATAAGCACTACGTCATTAAACCTCTCATATGGAACCATGGGCTGCTGTGGTTGTTATATACCGTGTAAAGTTATTTACATTACGTTGTTTTTTACACTGGCTTGTGCCAACACGCACTTTTGCTGGTAACTAAGGTTGCTTAGCAGCGGGTGACGTAGAAGTGACGTCATTATAACGTCGTTAACACTTTCCAAACAAATAACCAACTGAGGGTGACGTCACACAGCTGGAGGTCACTCCAAATAGTAGTTTCCAATTTGCAAGCTGAGGGATACAGATACCTCATTGAGTATTTGAGTTTTCGTTTTTCGCTTGAATATAACCTGTATATATAGTAGGGTGGGGAAGACGGACACCTTAAACACAGAATATTTAAACATCTTGATCGTGTTTTAATGAACAAATAACAACGGTCTGTGGGAGTCGTGGGAATACGGTTTTATAATTCTTTGATCGTATTTTGTTTTCCAGGAAGTGGGACGAGAAAATAGATTAATATAGATCGATTGAAAAGGTGTCCCATCTTCTCCCACCCTACTATACCTAAATGAACTAAATAGATACCTTACTTTCTGTATAGTACATCGGGGTAAGATGGTCCATGTTTTAATTATATTTAATCATTCCACTTGGTGGTCAACGAAAATGTTTACATAATTATATAACCGCACCCTCACGACGCTAATAGAGCAATGTTAATTAATAACCATCTTATACCCCACAGTACTATATATACCATGGGCTTAATCAGAATACATTTAACTTTTAGGTTCTGTGTTGCAATTATGGGAATTGGAGTTCACAATGGTTATACAAAAATTAAGTTAATGCGCGTTTGTGAACATATTAAACAGGCGATAAAATGATCGTAAACAACATTATTATCAGCATTATGAAAAGTACTGCAATAAAAAAAATATTTTTATACTTCAATTTATGTTTTCTAGTATTATTTTTATTGTTACGTCATAAGCAAAGGATTTGGTGGTTTTTATTCTAGAACATACAAGTTCGCAACGTCCATTGTTCTTCATTGTGACGTGTGTAAACTGCAGCATTGTTATCACAGCGGGTGAGCTTTCAATGCAAGAACCTTCGAACGGATCTAAGTTCATTGTTGAATTTGTAGCAACACGAACTACGGTGTTTACATTTGTAGCGTTAAAGCTACAGCATCGAGCTCTTATCTTAAACCGTTGTTTGGATTGTAGTAAAAAATTGAGGATCTACCACTGACGTCACACGCACGTGTACCCGATGACGCGTTGCTGAATTTCCTTTAAAACATAGAAATATCATAAGATTAATATCGAATTTGAATGGATAAACTGCTACGAAAAATACCAAGTCAAACAAATGTGGCTTGCAAGATATATATATTTCGCTTAAAACGGCATCATCAGTCTCATCAGTTATAGTAAGTAATATTAAATTGCTCTATAGAACACAAGGGTTTATTACTGTATCGTAGCCTTTAAAACATCACTCTTAAAGCTATAACTGGGCGGAAACTTGGCTATGCCTCAAATCGGGTGAATATAATGTTTTGCTGCGAATGGCATACTAACAAAGGCTTTCAGGTAAAAGCTCAAGCTCACATTGGCCTTATAGCCACCATAGTTATTGTGTTAAACAATCTTTTGTTAGTATTTGATTATTGTTAACTATTTTATATTGCTTGCGATACAAGGCCCGATGTGTTAAGTTGACATTTTTATACTTTTAGTAGGGGTGAGGAAAGATGGGCCCCCTTTTTAATTATTTTCTTGTCGCGAAACCAAGAATATTCAAACAATTATAAAACCGTATTCTCAAGACTCCCGTGCACTGTTGTTAATTGTTTGAATGAAACACGATCAGGATACTTGAATAATATGTGCTAACGGTGTCCCATCTTACCCCATGGTACTATGCATTGAATGTACAGTCACTTAATGTGCGCCTCCATACCCGTAAAATTGGTAAGTTTAGCATTCTTGTTTGCTGTTGTGAAACGAAGCATGAATTCAAAGCCACGGTTGAAACCCAAATGCGTCTCCACCATTATCTATTATGACGTCCTTGGGCCTGCGATTCGTCCATGTTTTAAATTGTCGTATCCAGAAAATTTCCGCAGCTGTTTTTTGTTGCTGTTTGCGCACTACTTTCGTAACTCTTTGGAGTTTTTAAACGGTTTTGTATCAATAGTTTATACTTTTTACGTCCTGGTCCGTCTTTTATTTCTCTGGGACCTTTTAAATTAAAACCAGGTAAATTCATCGGTTCTTTGTCGTCACGACACCCATTGTTTAAACACATTGTACGTCACAGTACGTTACATTATTGTCTCGGTATTATCGAATTCAAATCTTACCTCCGTATTGTGACGTAACAATAAAAGAACAAATGAATTCAGGACGTCACAATTAAGATTAAGGTGACGAGTATCATGACGTCATGCAAATAAACCGGTTTGATAACTATATACCAGGAATTTAGAGATTCCAAAAATAGGAAACGGTTTTGGACATTTTTCGTTTAAAATAGATTTCTAAAATAACCAACACATTGTATTCTGTTTGTCTTTTATTTGTGTCTAGTGTTGTTCGATAAAGTACTACGCCCTATAGTGGGCCACGCTATAACAGACTTGAATTATTTAGAACAGAGTTGGCCTATTACCCTTCTTACGGCAGTGTACATACACTTTAGAAAAATAAATAAACTATTAAACAAGGCAAGCAAAAACAGAATAATAAACACTTATCGCGATTTGAAGGTACAGGTTCAAAATCCAGGTCGTCAAATATAATTTCCTACGGTTTAATCAAAAAAATGGTAGGGCGGGTGATTGTGAAACGTTATAAAGGAATTGCGAATAGAATGTATGTAGCCGAGCATATACCCGATGATTTGAAGGCACAATCAACCGTGCAGAGGGGAACGGTGAACGGCTTTGTTGAAATTTACCGTTGCTTTACCGCGGTCGTAACGCTTCAATAAACATTTCAAGTGGAAATTTACAGCATTTCGTCGGCATTCTGTTGACTTTGAAATTTATGGAAGAAAATTAAAATATGGGACTGTACATTTGAAATTGAAACGAAATGTTGTCTCAAACAAGACACCGTTTGCACACACCAGCATACATAGAAATACCGCCTGCAGTATACACGGTATGTATTTATATGCCTTTTCCAACACATCTATACAGAAAGTCTATGCCGGGACGTTATTTTACTCCATTAGTCTATTCCCAACATAATTTTTTGAACGCTTTAAAGTTATACTGTGTTTAACATTCATGATTTCTAGATTGGGATACACTAAAAGTAGCGTGTGTAAAAAATGAACATTAACAGTCATATATGCATTAATCGCGCCAGAATACCAGAATCGAGCATTACTCTCGCGGCCCAGGGTTCTGGATACGCTTTAGTTCCAAAGCAATGAATAAAAAAGGGGATCAACGGTTCGAATAAGCTAAAAATTAGAAAAGGCAGCCGCTCGTTTATTCGGTGCCTCTGTGGCATTCAACAAGAAAAGAAATATCCAGCCACGAGGTAGTAACAGCTAGCTTTGACGCAGAAGGTGGCGAGTAATTAATTTAATCCAGGTATATGTAAGGATAGTATCTGCAGTAACAAAGTTTCATGCAGCATTTGGCCGGTTAAAGCATGCTAGGGCTATGATAAAAAGTGTTGACCAACGTTGATTTTTAATATCAGTATAACACCAACGTTACTGTCATTATTATTATATACCAAGTTACTAAAATATAAGGGAATGTATTCTTTAAAAAACAACGATTGAATTTGATTTTTAGAGCTTCTGTTAAGAGGGAAAATGGTCAAGGAAAAGCTTCATATTAACATTGTAGTGATAGGCCATGTCGACTCCGGACTTCGTCGACTCGGAACTCCGTCGACTCTGGTCGCTCAGCGTCATAAACTTGAGCGACGTCACGAATGCAAGGTCGCGCAGTAACAATGGGATCGAAACAATCCTTTGTGGAGAAACAACGGAATCGACAAGAATTACACAAACTTAAACGAAGAAATTTGTTTTCATGAGCTTGATAATTAGCTGCGCTTATGTTTTGAAATGTCGCAATTTGTATTATACGCTAACCCAGATTTAAAACAAAGCCTAATGCATACTGTATATTTATATAACAATCATATACCCTAATAAACACTAACGAATTGCATTATTGTTTGGATACCATCGTCAAATTAACCTAAAGAAGCAAACAATATAACTTTAGCATCATATCACAACTATAACATGTATACAGCAATTGTATAGAATACCATTGCTATTTAGCGTTTTTAAAATAAAGACGCAAACCTTGACCAATGAGACCAAATTAGATGTTGCTTCCCAGAGCAAACTATAGTATAAGCACTACGTCATTAAACCTCCCATATGGAACCATGGGCTGCTGTGGTTGTTATATACCGTGTATAAGGTTATTTACATTACGTTGTTTTTTACACTGGCTTGTGCCAACACACACTCTTGCTGGTAACTAAGGTTGCTTAGCAGCGGGTGACGTAGAAGTGACGTCATTATAACGTCGTTAACACTTTCCAATCAAATAACCAACTGAGGGTGACGTCACACAGCTGGAGGTCACTTTAAATAGTAGTTTCCAATTTGCAAGCTGATGGATACAGATACCTCATTGAGTATTTGAATCTGTCTATATTAAAAACCGAGAGTTTTTCGCTTGAATATAACCTGTATATATAGTAGGGTGGGGAAGACGGACACCTTAAACACAGAATATTTAAACATCTTGATCGTGTTTTAATGAACAAATAACAACGGTCTGTGGGAGTCGTGGG
>NW_004190381.2:135227-136364 GCF_000224145.3 Ciona intestinalis | reverse complement strand
TGTTAGTATGCCATTCGCAGCAAAACATTATATTCACAAGATTTGAGGCATAGCCAAGTTTCCGCCCAGGCCCAGTTATAACTTTAAAAGTGACGTTTTAAAGGCTACAATACAGTAATAAACCACTTTGTTCTATTAAATAAGGTGGCAAAGCTATAATTCTTGTTGAGTTTAAACCATCCGACTATGTATGCTACGCACAACATACGTTGGGGAAAGGTTGCAGTCTGTAATAACAAGCTATATGACAATACCACGTGGAATTTTTACTATTATTTAACATGGAACGTAGCTATTCAACATAAAATTAAGCTTTAAACATATGTAATGGCTTGTGTTCCAATTGCTGACTATATACAAGACAAGCAAAAACAGGGTAATAAACACGTATCGCGATTTGAAGGTATAGGGTTCAAAAACTAGCGACGTCAAATATAATTTCCTACGGTTTATTCTAAAAAAATGGTAAGGCGGGTGATTGTGAAACGTTATAAAAGAATTGCGAATAGAATGTATGAAGCCGAGCATATACCCGATGGTTTGAAGGCACAATCAACCGTGCAGAGGAGAACGGTGAACGGCTTTGTTGAAATTTACCGTTGCTTTACCGCGGTCGTAACGCTTGAATAAACATTTCAAGTGGAAATTTACAGCATTTCGTCGGCATTCTGTTGACTTTGAAATTTATGGAAGAAAATTAAAATATGGGCCTGTACATTTCAAATTGAAACGAAATGTTGTCTCAAACAAGACACCGTTTGCACACACCAGCATACATAGAAATACCGCCTGCAGTATACACGGTATGTATTTATATGCCTTTTCCAACACATCTACAGAAAGTCTATGCCGGGACGTTATTTTACTTCATTAGTCTATTCCCAACATAATTTTTTGAACGCTTTAAAGTTATATAGTAGAGTGGGGGAAGATGGGACACCTTTAACACATAATATCGAAATAGACTGATCCTGTTTTAAACAATTATCAACGGTCTGTGTAAGTCGTGAAGATACAGTTTTATAATTTATTAAATGTTCTTTCTTTACTACCAAATGAAAAGAGAAAACTGAACGAAAAGGTCTCTTCCCTTTCCTTACTATACTGTGTTTCACATTCATGATTTCTAGATTGGGA
>NW_004190381.2:114512-135177 GCF_000224145.3 Ciona intestinalis | reverse complement strand
CGTAACGCTTGAATAAACATTTCAAGTGGGAAATTTACAGCATTTCGTCGGCATTCTGTTGACTTTGAAATTTATGGAAGAAAATTAAAATATGGGACTGTACATTTCAAATTGAAACGAAATGTTGTCTCAAACAAGACACCGTTTGCACACACCAGCATACATAGAAATACCGCCTGCAGTATACACGGTATGTATTTATATGCCTTTTCCAACACATCTACAGAAAGTCTATGGCGGGGACGTTATTTTACTCCATTAGTCTATTCCCAACATAATTTTTTGAACACTTTAAAGTTATACTGTGTTTAACATTCATGATTTCTAGATTGGGATACACCAAAAGTAGCGTGTGTAAAAAATGAACATTAACAGTCATAATATGCATTAATCGCGCCAGAATATGATCAATTGTAATTGTATAAGGCACCAAAATTGGGCGTAACGCTCGCGGCTAAGGGTTCTGGATACGCTTTAGTTCCAAAGAAACAAATGAGAAAAGGGAATGGTCGGAATAAGCTAAAAATTAGAAACGTATAGCTGCTCGTTTTTCCCGGTGCCTACGTGGCGCCTAACAAGCGAAAAAATATTCAGCCACGGGGTTTAGTTTCAGTTTAAGCTTGGCGTAGAGGGTGCTGGTGTACTAATTTTTATTTCGAAAGAAATATGGTTTAATTTAATATATGTACGGATAGTATCTACGTTAAAACAAAGTTCCATGCAACAATTGGCTGGTCAAAGCGTACTTGAGCTAGAAAGAGATTCAGTATTGACCAACGTTAATTTTTAATACCAGTATCATACCAACGTTACTGTCATTATTAATACAGTAGGTTGGGGGAAGATGGGACACTTTTTATTTTCGTCTCATTTGGTACTAGACAAAGAACATCCAAAGAATTATAAAACCGTATCCTCACGACTCCCATAGACCGTTGTTAGTTGTTTAAAACACAATCAGGATATTTGGATATTATGTGCTAAAGTTGTCCCGTCTTCCCCACCCTACTATATATACCAAGTGTCCAAATTACAAAAAAAAGAAGAGAATGTATTCTTTAAAAAACGACGATTGAATTTGATTTTTAGAGCTTCTGTTAAGAGGGAAAATGGTTAAGGAAAAGCTTCACATCAACATTGTAGTGATAGGCCACGTCGACTCCGGAAAGTCAACGACCACTGGTCATCTAATCTACAAATGTGGGGGCATCGATAAAAGAGCGATCGAGAAATTCGAAAAAGAAGCATCCGAGGTTTGTATAAAACTATCTATAAAATAACTGTATTATGTGAAAACGGCCGTCCTGAACATCGCTCTAAGCCTCTATATGTATTTGACTTATTTATCTCGCGTGGCGGAAAAAGGCAGCCGTTATAACACGGTTGTTTATTTTTATATATACCTCTATACCAAAAAAACTTTATGGATTCGCTGTTAATTAATGAATGTTTCGCGGCACATATTGTTTAAATAACAATCGGCTGATGAATTTGCTCCCTTTCTAGATGGGTAAAGGATCGTTCAAGTATGCCTGGGTGTTGGACAAACTGAAAGCGGAACGAGAAAGAGGAATCACAATTGATATTGCACTTTGGAAGTTTGAAACGGTTAAGTATTACATCACGGTTATTGATGCACCTGGTCACCGAGATTTCATCAAAAACATGATTACTGGAACATCCCAGGTAAGGATTGTCAATCAAACTATGCCAATAAATTAAAAAGCTAAACACAAGTATATCACATGCAGTAAAACAGCAATAAGTAGTATAGGTTGGGGTTGTTTTGCATGTAAATTAAAATAAGAACTGACATACATCTACAACATAACAGAAAGTACCCTCGAATGTTTGTTTCCTTACACAGGTAGTTGTACCAAAGTTTAATAACATTTTAAACCCCAATCTAGGCCGACTGTGCCGTCTTGGTTGTTGCGGCTGGGGTGGGAGAGTTCGAAGCAGGGATATCGAAGAACGGACAGACAAGAGAGCATGTTCTTCTTGCCTACACCCTTGGAGTTAAACAAATGATCATAGCTGTCAACAAAATGGACAGCACTGAACCGAAGTATTCGGAGGTACATACACGTCTCCAAGTATTGGTTCATTAATTGTCAGCCAGAAAAAAAACACATAAAATACCAATATTAAAAGTTACATACATGGTAACTTGCAAGTGGGCACGAGAACACCCGTGTCATAACAATGCTTCAACCGAGGATAAGTGTTACATCATAAAAAGCAGCTGTAAATAATTCGATAAACCGTAGATAAAAAATAAAAACCGTGTAACTTTCAGGTGCGTTTCAATGAAATAAAACAGGAAGTGACAAACTACATTAAAAAGGTTGGCTATAATCCTAAAAAGGTTGCTTTTATTCCAATATCTGGCTTCTACGGAGATAATATGTTGGAACCATCGGACAATATGAAGTGGTTTAAGGTGAGAAGATTTAAAAAGCAACATTGTTGTGTAGAATAAATACAATAAAACTGTCTTTTATTACGCACTAATTTGTTTTCACTTATATAAAGGGAGCAGAATTACCGAAGGGAGATAAGAAGGAAACCAAAAGGGTCATGACTTTGTTCGAAGCTTTGGATGCAATAGAAGAACCGAAACGACCAACCGATAAAGCGCTAAGATTGCCTCTGCAAGACGTTTACAAAATCGGAGGTTGAAATATAATACAATAGTATACAGTTGTAAGCGTATAAAAATGACAGCCTATAAAGGTAACTTATTTAACATATAATATTCCTAATACCACGTCTGTTCCACAAAACTAGTGCCCGCTTATGAGTTACAACGTGTTTAACACTGTAGGGCCTTTTTCTATGAATAATTGACAATTTTGACAACCCATGAAAAACCACTGGGTTGGAGCAATTACTATTAAGTGACTTCCCCAAAGTCATACGCCCACAACGGTCGTATCATCGAGTCACAAACCCGTATCGTCATTGTTGCAGGTGACCACTGTGTCACGGTACCCGAGGAATATATAGCAAAGCAACTATAAACTATACAACTTCTAGGAATCGGCACGGTTCCGGTTGGTCGGGTTGAGACTGGTATTATAAAACCAGGCATGCTGGTGACGTTTTCACCCGCCAACATTACTACGGAAGTCAAGTCGGTAGAAATGCACCACGAAGCACTGACCGAAGCACTTCCAGGAGACAACGTTGGTTTTAACGTTAAGAACGTATCGGTGAAGGATATTAAGCGTGGTATGGTGGCAGGAGATTCCAAAAACGATCCGCCGAAAGAGGCAAATACTTTTAATGCGCAGGTAAAACGGATTGGACGATAAGCTCTAAGGCCTAAAAAATACAACTTTAAACCAAGTTTAATATACATTGACTTGAACGCTTAGCAACATTTTTATGGTTATCGTGGTTAACACGATATTGCGACCTTAGGTAATCATACTGAACCATCCGGGCCAAATACACGCAGGATATGCTCCTGTTCTGGATTGCCACACCGCTCATATCGCTTGCAAGGTAAGCAGTTTTTCATATTGGTAATACATGATGCACGTTAAGTAATTTAAGCAAAATATAACTCTGGCGATTTTTGTACTACTTCGACATAGTTAACTCATATGTAAGCAGTTGTTAATTTGGTGTGACATATTGGCTATGAAGTAATTAATGCAAAATATAAAACTGTCGTGTGATTAGGAAATAGTCAAACTCTGTCCGAATTACGTTTTAGTTCGATCAACTATTGGAAAAAATTGATCGTCGTTCTGGGAAGAAGCTTGAGGAAAACCCAAAAAGTGTGAAAAGTGGTGACGCCATAATTGCTGTACTGAAACCCTCAAAACCGATGTGTGTCGAATCATTTAGTGAATATCCACCACTAGGTAATTAAAAATAAAAACGATGACTATTTCATAAAATACAACATCTTATTTTTTCTTTATCGCTGTGAAAAAATCAAGAAAGCGTTAAGCTTTTTAAAAGCAAATGCGTTTTAATTAAAACACAATGAATTTTATCAGTTATACCACAGTTTGAGGTTAAATTATTTTTTCCCTTAAAGGTCGCTTTGCTGTTCGAGATATGAGACAAACTGTTGCAGTTGGGGTGATTAAAAGTGTCGAAAAGAAAGAAGCCGGTGCCGGAAAAGTAACAAAAGCTGCACAAAAAGCGGCCAAGAAGAAATAATCTTCCGCGTAACGTTTCAACGATAATAAACACCCTTCACGCTTGTTCAATAAAAGGGATACAATGTCTGTCTTGTGAAAATATGTATTTCTTTCGATTGTAAAAATCATGCAGTATCTAGCATCAACGTTATGTATTGGCAGAGTTAAGCAAAACACAACAATACAATGTAATGTAACCATGCATACGTAACTTTTTGCTCTGAAACAGTTTAGTCTAAAAAAGCAACGAATGTTTAATTCACTTATGTACCACATATATACAACAACATTGATAAGTCTGATACGCATTTTTTTAAATAACACGACATCGCGTGGCTTAAAGTTACACAAATATGTGTCACTAGGTGGCGTCAATGGATTTGAACCAACAGGCCAACAAATGTTTTTTTCCATAATTCAGAATAAAAATGAGAAACTTCCTTTCGGTATATAAGGTTCGGAACTTAAGGTTAAGAGAGAGAAAGCAAACCGTTTAACAGAGTAAGAGTATAAGAGTGAACCATACGTATATATATATTAACAAGATTTAAAATGTCAGAACCATTCATATACAGGCGTCACGCAAAAAAAGGACTCGACGAGAACTTTTTGTATTTATTATTGCTTTGTATCAAACTATATTGTAGCGCAGGGTTTGCTACGTTACGCTACGTACAGGATGGTTAAGGAAAAACTTCATATCAACATTGTTGTGATAGGCCACGTCGACTCCGGAAAGTCAACGACCACTGGCCATCTAATCTACAAATGTGGGGGCATCGATAAAAGAGCGATCGAGAAATTCGAAAAGGAAGCGCAACAGGTATAAGTACCTAAAGGGGGGAAAGTGAATCTCAATATAGTAGAGTGGGGAAGGACGGGACACCTTTAGCACATAATATTTAAATATCCTGATCGTGTTTTAAACAAAGATTTATGGGAGATATGAGACGGGAAAACAGAATGAACAGATGTCCCATCTTCCCCTTCTACTATACATTGGTACCACGTTGAGATTCGCCATGTATCTCGCTCTAACTGGACTCGTATTGATGGACGATTTAGGTTTAGGTTAATTTATAACAGAATATTGGCTTTAGACTTGGTTTCTGTCCGCTGTTCATTTAGCAGCATTTGGTCTACTACCATACCATGTTTATTGTACATTCTCTATTAGTTTAAGACACTTTTTAACTTGCGAGTCATATTGCGATTGAGTTATCACTTGGCGTCATAACAAACGTCGGTCAAAAGTAATTTGATACCAAAGGACACCGAAAGCAAAGACGAAGCCAGAATACCAGACAACGAGTCGCTCTCATGACAAATGAAAACAAAGCTTTCGTTTATAATCAGTTCGCAGCATACATTGAAACACATTCAGCAACCTTTGTCATACATTGCTTACATATATAAGTACTTCGGCTGCACAATAATGTTGCTATTTTAATCCATTGCTGTTATTAGCTTATGAAGTATATAACGATTCGACCTATTGGGTAAAGTTATATTTTATTGGAACATTAACTTTGGCCTACACAGCTCCACAGAAGTTTGCTCAAAATGTTACCAAACCAGGATAAAACAAAGTCGCATTACAAAATATACACTGTGAATATTGTTTTATAGATAACATAAAAGTATAACCGAACAGTAAAGGCGAGAAATAAAGTAAACGCTACCATTTCGTGTGATTTACTGAGTGATTCGTTAAGTTTTGGTTTTTACAATAAAATTTCAAACATCCGACGTTTACAGATCAAAATATACAATAATCCCGGGTGTTGTGTTAATCACATTCACCATATGAGTGGTATGTAAGGGTTATATCAATACTTCAATACGAGATATTAAATATACGACCATGTATTCATTTATTCCCATTTGCTTCTCTAGATGGGTAAAGGTTCGTTCAAGTATGCCTGGGTGTTGGACAAACTGAAAGCGGAACGAGAAAGAGGAATCACAATTGATATTGCACTTTGGAAGTTTGAAACAATTAGGTATTATATCACTGTTATTGATGCACCTGGTCATCGAGATTTCATCAAAAACATGATTACTGGAACATCCCAGGTAAGGATTGTCTTTCGACTTGCGCACAGTTTTAGCGGCGTAGTAAAATAGATTACCACATCATTTGTTAATAGGCTGATTGTGCCGTTTTGATCGTTGCGGCTGGGGTGGGGGAATTTGAAGCAGGGATATCCAAGAACGGCCAAACAAGAGAGCACGCTCTCCTTGCATACACACTTGGTGTGAAACAACTTATTGTAGCAGTTAACAAGATGGATAACACTGAACCTCCGTATTCTGAGGTAAGTGTTATAGTCTTTGATGGATGTCAAATAACCTAAACTTTAAAAACAGCAAAGGTTTAATGAAATCAAGTCGGAAGTTTCTGCTTACATAAAGAAGATTGGATACAACCCTGAAGACGTGCCTTTTATACCGATATCTGGTTGGCATGGCGACAATATGCTCGAACCAAGCGATAAGATGAATTGGTTTAAGGTGATAATATAAACATAAAAACACAAACCTATACCAAACCCATGTTGTCCGGCGCCGTGGCATAGTGGTTAGAGCGCCTGCCTGTAACCCAGAGGTAATGGGAACAAGGCTCGACGCTGCTACCTTTGTGGGCGTATGTGTCCTAGAGCAAGACACTTAACGAGAATTGCCGGTGGTAACTAATGGGTTGTTCAAATTATCAGTCATACATAAAAAAAATAAAAAAATCCAAAAAATAAATAAATAATCACCTACAAAGTAACATACATGGCAACTCGTAAGCTGGCATGAGGTGTTAAACCCGTGTGATAATCGTTTTCCGGCCACGCGAGGATAAAGTAAGTTACATTCATTCACACATTCATCCAAACCAACACATAATTTTTTTAAGCATTATCTTGGTTCATATAAACTTAATACCCACATTTTCTTATAGGGATGGGAGAAGAAATCAAAAAGTGAGGATGGAAAGTCAAGTGGTAAAACTTTGTTGGATGGACTCGATGCAATCCTTGAACCCAAACGCCCAACTGATAAAGCACTGAGACTTCCCCTTCAGGATGTTTACAAAATAGGAGGCGAGTGGTCATATTACCGGAGTATAGCACCAGCTTATATTAATACAGTAGGGTGGGGGAAGATGGGACACCGTTTGACTCTATTTTCTCATCCCATTTAAGTAGTAAACAAGAAACATTCAAAGATTTATAAAACTATATCCGTTGCGACTCGTTATAGACCGGTTTTGATGTTTAAAAGCACGATCAGGATATTTGGATATCACGTGCTAAAGGTGTCCCATCTTCCCCCACCCTACTATACATTTAAATTAATCGTTTGCACAGCAGTGCGGGACGTTTAAATACTTATATATGGTAGGGCAGCACAAGGCTTACATTCTCGTTTATGGACCTACTTGATAACAAACAAATAAAATTGACAGAGTTATATAACCGAGATCTCACGGCTTTTAAAGAGCATTGGTAACTGAATAAAAACAATTAGGAAATGTGAGATATCATGTGCTAACGGCGGAGTATACATCTTATTTAACATTAATACATAAGTAAAACACGGCGCTTTAAGAATAGTATGAATTTCAAATTTTCCTTAGAGTAGTAAAGAAAATTTCGAAGTTTATCTTGTTTTTGTTCGGCATACATAGCAAGGTTAATTCGTCATTGCTTATAAACGTAGGCATTGGAACGGTTCCCGTGGGAAGAGTTGAGACTGGTGTTATGAAACCAGGAATGCTGGTGACGTTTTCACCCGCCAACATTACTACGGAAGTCAAGTCGGTAGAAATGCACCACGAAGCACTGACAAAGCACTTCCAGGAGACAACGTTGGTTTCAACGTTAAGAACGTGTCGGTGAAGGATATTAAACGTGGTATGGTGGCAGGGGATGCCAGCAGAGATCCACCGAAAGAAGCAGCCAGCTTCGTGGCTCAGGTTAATTTACTTAATTTAAATTAATCTAATTTGATGCAAAAATGTAATCGTTTCAAAGGTAATTGTTCTGAATCATCCTGGACAAATACGAAAAGGTTACGCTCCAGTGCTTGATTGCCACACCGCACACATTGCATGCAAGGTAAGGTAACCCGATTGTTGAAACCACTTTAACCCTCCGCTCACTTGAGTTTGATTGCAAACGATATTTACCGTTAAGTTCGACGAGCTTCACGAAAAAGTGGACCGCCGATCTGGTAAAAAGTTGGAAGACAACCCAGTGTTTATTAAGACCGGGGATGCAGCGTTTGTGAAGATGGTGCCCAGTAAACCAATGTGTTTGGAATCATACCAGGAGTATCCGCCTCTGGGTAAGTTGTATTCTTGTATGCATAAGGCCTATCAAAACTAAATGACTGCTTGGAGAATATGCGGTTTCTGTCAATGTGTTGGAGTGACGCCGCTTTGCCCTAAGACAGGTCACCACAATGGTGGCAGTAATGTATCCAATTAAGTAACATCCAATGTTTGTTCAAGGTCGCTTTGCCGTACGAGACATGAGACAAACTGTGGCAGTAGGGGTGGTGAAATCTGTGGAAAAGAAGGAAAGCACAGGAAAGTTGACAAAAGCTGCACAAAAGGCGGGGAAAAAGAAATAGCTTTAAACCTAAAAAAAATTGTGTGGTAGATAAAAATATAGATTCCGTGTGATAAACTCATATTTTACGTGTGTTATTCTTCTATTTTGACATTAATAATAACCAAGAAAGAATTTAGCGTGATTTGCAATTTGTAGAAAATAAAACAACAACCAAACTAGACTATTTATCAAAACAGAAATATGGTAAGTAATGGTAAAACTAGTCGTTTAAACGGACCAAAAGTTAAAACCCGACACCAAACCTTATCGGTAAAACGCACCTCTATTACAGCAAAAAGAATATAGTAGGGTGGGGGAAGATGGGACATTTTTTACTCTATTTTCTCGTCCCATTTAGTAGTAAACAAAAAACATTCAAAGAAATATGAAACTATGTCCTCATGACTCTCATAGACCGTTGTTGATTGTTTAAAACACAATCAGGATATCTGGATATTATGTGCTAAAGGTGTCCCATCTTCCCCCACCCTACTATATATTTATTTTGTGCATCTTGCGCAAAGTAGTCAACAATGACGTGTATACCAAGTTAGTTGGAAATAAATAGAGATATGATTCAAAGCTAAAGTATGAAATTATTAGTTGCTGCTATAGCTTAGATGTGTAAAACGGTTCTATTCTATAGGTGGGCAAGGTGATGCAGAACTGATATAGTGGGGTGGGGGAAGATGGGGCACCTTTAGCACAAAATATATAAATATCCTGGTCGTGTTTTAAACAATTAACAACGGTCTATGAAAGTCGCGAGAACAAGGTTTTATAATTCCTCGAATGTTCTTTGTTTACTACCAAATTGGGCGAGAAAATAGAATGAAAAGGTGTCCCATCTTCCCCCATCCTACTATAATACAATATATAGTATACACAATACCATATAGTATGTCTATATCGATATAGCGGACGCGTATATAAGTTTAGAAAAATGACGTTGCTTGACAATTTTTCAAAAGAAAAAAAAAACATGGCTGATACACAACGCTGCGTATGGCCTATTTGTCGTGTAACTAGCACACACGAATGTATAAAAAATACAAATGTGTCAGATTGTTTTCAATATAATATGTTAGATAATATAGAAGAGGTGACACATTTCAACTTCAATATGTTTGGTATTACTGACTATACTTTTAACCGTTCCTCCAGTGCAGGGCCTACTAAAGGTATAATAGGCCTTCTAATTTCAAACGTAAAGTGTGAATTATCTCTGGTAGGCCGTGTCCAGTTATATCTAATGATCGACGCATTTTGTATAACAAAATATAACCACATTAAGCGCAGTTTCCACGCAATACTGCAGTTCAAATGCGACGATTGCGAATTAACGTCCGTGTAAAAACGGGTCACGTTTCCTGTTATATGAAGCTCACAGACCAAAGCTATTGTTGATAGAGAATATATACAGACGTTACTGTTATTATCAATATATACCAAGTTACTAGATGGAATTCACGAGTGCATACGTAAGCTACTGACTATCAATACCTTTAATATTTCGAATACGCGGAACTCTGTTCAGGAAAGGCGCTGAATTTGAGGTTAGGAAAAGGAAAGCAAACAGTTCAAGGTTTTAAAGTGTAATACTGAACCATGCATTCATTGGGTCGGCACGCAAAAAAAAAGAACTGAAACGGGCTTGATTTTTTCGTATCCGTTATTGTTGTAGGTTAAACTATACTTTAGTGCAGGTCTTGCTGTGTTACGCTACGTACAGGATGGTTAAGGAAAAACTTCATATCAACATTGTAGTGATAGGCCACGTCGACTCCGGAAAGTCAACGACCACTGGTCATCTAATCTACAAATGTGGGGGCATCGATAAAAGAGCGATCGAGAAATTCGAAAAAGAAGCGTTAGAGGTTTGTATATTTCCTGTGGTACAAATATTACGCATAGTTATTTAGCAAAAATACATTTAAAACAAGATTAACTTACAAATAAAACCGACTTTTTATCAAATCATAAGTTAGTAACCTTCACGTTATGGCGAGAATAAAGATTGTTGATATTCAACGGCAATTGTGACCAAACTATTGATATACAACTACCCCTAATCAAGATAGCTATGCACAAGCATTATAATGTTCTCTGTGCCTTTCTAGATGGGTAAAGGCTCGTTCAAGTATGCCTGGGTGTTGGACAAACTGAAAGCGGAACGAGAAAGAGGAATCACAATTGATATTGCACTTTGGAAGTTTGAAACAATTAGGTATTATATCACGGTTATTGATGCACCTGGTCACCGAGATTTCATCAAAAACATGATTACTGGAACATCCCAGGTAAGGAATGTCTATAAGGTAAAAACGTTTTATAAATACGGAAAATCACAAACCGTACACAGTAAAATAGAAATAACAGGAAACGCTGTTTAAAAAAACCTGTCGTGTATATACGTGCGTAATGCGTCATATATGCAAAGTGAGCACGCGCAACACGAAACAAAATGAGTTAACATGTCGATAATAAGTTGCGTTGAAATCAAAACACAACACAAAAAAATGCAACTACATAAAACTTTATAATATCACTATACACCTTTATTTTATTGTGTAACATTAAGCTATGCATATAATCTATCTAAAACGTTCCTCATTTTAGGCTGATTGCGCAATTTTAATTGTTGCAGCAAGTACAGGGGAATTTGAAGCAGGGGTATCAAAGAACGGCCAAACAAGGGAGCACGCTCTCCTTGCATACACACTTGGTGTGAAACAACTGATTGTAGCAGTTAACAAGATAGATAACACTGAACCTCCGTATTCTGAGGTAGGAACAGAACACTTAAACAGATTATGCCTTTATGTGGTGGAAATACACTTAATCACTTGCATGATAGCTTTATAGTATATAGTAGGATGGGGGAAGTTGGGACACATTTTACCTATATTTTCTCGCCCCGTGTGGTAGTAAACAAGAAACATTCAAAGAATTATAAAACTATATGCTCAAGACTCCCATAGACCGTTGTTAATTGTTTAAAACATGATCAGGATTTTCGGATATTATGCGCTGAAAGTGTCTTATCTTCCCCTATCCTACCATACTAACAATTTGAAAAGTAAATTAAACGACAATATAGTACGCTATTGACAACACAAGCATATTTATGGATCATAGCGCAGCCTATTCAAGCAGATATATCTTCTTAATTCAGGATAGGTTTACCGAAATCAGCAAGGAAGTTTCCGATTACGTTAAAAAGGTTGGATACAATCCAAAAGCGGTTCCAATTCTTCCGGTTTCTGGTTTTCATGGAGACAACATGTTGGAAAAATCAGAAAATATGCCGTGGTTTAAAGTATAAACTAATATTATAAACGTACATCAGGGCGTAACTATTTCGCATTATTGTATACAATGTTTAAGATTAGTAGGAGTTTTCAGAACATCTTTTTTATATAAGTGGTGTCAATGCAATTTTGTTATAAGCTATAATTTTCGGAAATTAAAGAATGTAGTACAAAACCGACTTACTAACTAACTGACGATAAATATATGACAAGACACCAACTTTTCTGTAAAAGGCGTTGCTCCAAAGTTCCAGAAACAACATTTTCGCCCAAGTTATGGTTGTTCTTCAGCAACAAATTAAAAATAGCTGTAAACAGGGTGGGCGTTTTCTTAGAAATGACGCGCTATTTGCTCCAACACAGTGGCGCCCTAAAGTGTTCCAATTGTCAGCAATATATTGCATTTCAGGGATGGAAAAAGACGTTAAAGGAAAATAATTCGGTCATCAACCAATCCGGGGTTACACTATTTGAGGCTCTGGATGCAATTCGGCCACCCTTGAGACCTATTGGTAAACCACTTCGGCTTCCCCTACAAGATGTCTACAAAATTAGCGGTGAGCATGAAATATTTCAATATCATTTGTAAAAAATATTATTCCAGCATGGCAACGGTTGCCCCGCATGTCGTCTACATAGAGAAGCACTAAATGCAGATGTTAACAGGAGACCCACATAACAATCTACATTAATAATGCGACTATAGTTCACAAGCGTAACCAACTATACACTATGCTTTATTCCTGTAGGCATAGGGACGGTTCCAGTTGGTCGAGTGGAGACTGGTGTTCTTAAACCAGGTATGGTGGTTACTTTTGCCCCGAACAACATTACAACAGAAGTCAAGTCCGTTGAAATGCACCACGAAGAACTAAAGGAAGCACTTCCGGGAGACAACGTTGGTTTCAACGTTAAGAACGTGTCGGTTAAAGATATAAAACGGGGTATGGTCGTTGGAAACTCCAAAACGGACCCTCCATTAGCAGCCAGTAACTTCTTAGCACAGGTTATGTTTCGGAATGTGAAGTTTCAAAGCAAACTTATTTCAATTACACTTTATATTATAGGCCATAGTACTTAACCATCCGAGCGAGATTCATGTAGGCTATGCCCCCGTGCTGGACTGCCACACAGCTCACGTTGCTTGCAAGGTATGTCTTAAACTCTTAATCTTAACGTTTACCATGAATGTAATGGATGAATGTAACTTACTTTATCCTCGCGTGGCTGGAAAACGACGGTCGTAATAACACGGGTGTTCATACACTTTCTGTCGGCTTAGGAGTTACCATGTATGTTACTTTGTGGGTGACAATAATTTCTAGAAACAAGTTAATTAAATTTCGAATATATTTTGGCAACAGTTTAGTGAGTTGAAGCAAAAAATCGATCGCCGGTCAGGAAAGGTACTGGAAGAAAATCCAAAGATGGTAAAAACAGGTGATGCAGCTATGATAGTGCTGACGCCGAGCAAGCCTATGTGCGTAGAAGCGTTCGTTGACTACCCTCCTCTTGGTAAGCGATGTTGATTGGTGGTGGAATTGAAATACGTTAGGCAATGATTGATTAACACTATATATAAACTTTGAGAAAGTTTTGAATTAAGTACTTTTTACATCTGCTAGTGGCACGACAAGATTTTTCTAGGACGCGAAGCAGAAAAAAAAGTATTTTATAATTATCATCAGGTCGATTTGCTGTTCGAGATATGAGACAAACTGTGGCAGTTGGGGTGATTAAAAGTGTCAATAAAGCGCAGCCCAGTGCCGGAAAAGTAACAAAATCTGCACAAAAAGCGGTTAAGAAGAAATAGAACAAGAAGAATGAAACTATCTATAATCCTTTACATATTCAGAAGTTCAATATTTATATATATATATAGGTTGCATATGAATTTATACTTAAAGTGTGTGGAACGTTTCTGATCGGTTGTAACTGGGTACTTAAAACCGTGTGATTCGTTTATATTACTACGCATGAAAAAACACACTTATACTAACCAAATACAAGTATAAATAATATACCAACAGACTGCAACAGTTATAATATTTGGTTTCCCACGAAAACGAAAGACTTAGGAAACACACTACAGATAAAACGATCTTCAGGCTAAGAAACACAGTTTGATAAATATAAAAGAAATCTTAACTGAGAACACAAGAACGCATCTAATAATATTTACAGAAAAGTAACCCGTGGACACCATTGGATTGTTCGCATGGGTAAAACTATTTTCAAACACCCGACAGCATATTTAGACCTAAGAGTGAAGTTATTGTAATTTGACATTTTACCATTGCACGCTTTATTATTAAGTTCAAAAAACAATGGCAAACGCTGCATGACCGCGTTCATTTCAGCTGTGATTAATGGTAGCAAATTTGCTTCAACATTCTCAGATAAATGTATACGATAATATAATATACTATTTATGTTATGAACGTGCAACACATAAGTCTCTACAGGCATCCAAGATTTAGATGCACATATAAACATAGAAACACGGTATTAACTTAGTCAGTATAAATGAGCAATCATAACGTTGTGAAATACTTTTGTCGCTAACTGCCTCTATGTCGCTTGCTTGTTTAGTGTTGGTTTCGTGTCTATAGACAGTATAGCTTGAACAACATTTCCTTATTTCTACAGTCCATATAGGTTCGTCAGATCATGTATATGTTTGTTTTAACGTCGATGATGTGCTCCAACTGATGATCACGTATTCGGTGCCGAAGAATTTCGATCAGGAAGCACGTATGCAGTTACTGTCCAATGTTTAATAAAGCAAAGTAGTAATAACAAAACACAAATGTCGAATTTCCTTGTTTCCATTTTCCCACCAGTCACGTATATGCGTGAGGCACAAACAAAGCATGGCGTAATATTACCTCATATCACTGGGCAGTATCGAAACATTAGTTTACTTCCCTGTAATATTCACATGACACGTAGCATCATGATTGCTGAGTTGCGAGATTTCAGCGTTTCCTTAAGTAAGCTATATAAACCCACGATTAGCATACCTAAATACCATCGACATATACACCGACGTGTGAATGGCTAATTGAGGTAGCCTATGTAATTCTTCGTATCCAATTATGTTTATCATCGCGCTATGTTTTTATTTTTGATAATATTGTAAACTAGTTTTGCGTAATATAGAAAATTAGCTTGAACAGGCGCAACTATTGAAATGAGAATTGTTAATCTGCTTCTGTGCTCATTGATTCTGCTCATCTTTGTGTCCGAAGGGGACGCCTGGTAAGTTCATGAAAATTAACTTGTTTCAAATAAAACAAGTAGAGGGAAAAAAATTAAACATTGGTAACCGGGAAAATACTGGTATTGACAAATTCATAGTTAAAAACATTTCTACATAAGATTTCTTAAAACGTTGCTGCTGGCAGTTTAAATACCATTTTTTCATTCTACTTTACAATACTAATTAACAGGCGGCGGCGACAGGGACGACGATGTGATACAACGCCCTGCCAGTGGCACTGGGCGTCGTGTTCGGCGCAATGTGGGGGAGGAAGGCAGTCGGCCGTTTTAACGCGAAGCCAAGGTCAATGCGGATCGTGCAACAAACCATCAAGTTCAAGATCATGCAACACGCACTGTTGCGCAGGTAGGCGTTACTATGTTGTGATAAAAACATAACTATGTTGTGATAAAACATATATCTTAATTTAAATTAATACAATGTGATTCTCTAAAAAATAAGGAACAAATTAAAACATAAAGTGAAAAAACGTACACAGGCGACACGTAGCATGGGGCGTTTTCACGTCTCAACCTAGAAACGAGAATCTCCATGTATTGACTCATGTGTTAGTCAGCACACAACACACAACTGGGACGTTTTGGTCACGTTTTCTTACAAAAAAAATAGACAGATTCATACGCGAAACCCACTTGCGCGGCAAAACTGGAACTTCCGTGTAAACGAATTAAAAAATACAGAAAGAATTGTGGGCACGAGGCCAAAATCGCACATTTCCGGGTGTTTAATATAAATGCTTCTAATATGACTTTAAATAACATTGCCCACTTGCCAGCCGACTACAAACTACTTCGCTTTATATGTAAACGTTACGCCTCTGTGGCATTGGTTAAATATGGATAAAATGTATTTTATTTTGATATTTACTGGCAGAAATAAAATTAAATAGTTTTGTATAACACATTAAATTAGAAATGCAGGTTTTTAAATCACAGTTTTTTCGAATATTTCTTATCATATGCATCACGGGGTGCGCGACTCTAACCTGGAGCTTTCGGTGAGTGAAATGTCCCGCGTGGTTGTTGCAAGTGTTTTAATAATAGTAATCATTGATTATTGTACATAAGGACGAGGCGGCGAACAACGCGTCGGATAATGCTGCGGACAACGCTACGATTGTCTGGGCATGCACCCGCGTAAGTTCACAACTTTCTATGCTGAATTGCGGTTGATTGATTACATAAGATTACTATGAAACGAAAACAGGCGATGGTATCCAGCACACAGAATACGCCGAATTGGCGGAGGGGCGATACCATGCGATAGAACAGCCTGTGTATGGCATTGGGGAGCGTGTTCCAGAAACTGCGGAGGTGGAACACAGTCCCCTGTTGTAACGAGAAACAAGGGTGCATGTGGCACCTGTGACAAGCCATCGGGATCAAGGGCATGTAATACACAATGCTGTGCAGGTTTTCACTCTTTTTAAAATATATATCTATATGCCACAACCGACCAACCTTAAAACAAAGTAATAGAATTTAAACAAAATATCAAACTTGTAGCTCACACTTAGGCCAAAAAAGAAAGTGTAACGATTTTCAAAAGACTTCATGTTTAAATTTACGCAGCTACATTTAAAGCTGTAACCCAACGGTTTGTGTATCTTACACCTCTGAATTCCCCTCAAACTCGCTGGAACAACGGTTGAAAACAGGGCGTTAATTTGAGCGTATAGACTTTCTTGTAGATATACATACAGAAAGCACGTAAAGACAACACAGGCGCATTCACGTCTCCAATGCAATTTCCGGGTATTCAATTTAAATATACAATACTGTATTATATACTGATACAACACTATTAAATGGAAAAAAAAACTCATTACAAATTACAATACGTTTGTATTAACTCGCACTATGGCCTTTTTAGTATATATTGAGTGTCTTACTTTTTTCTGGCGTACTCGGAACGTATTAAGTAGGTCATGCCTGCAGTTATATCCAAACGAATAAATTTCCGCTTTAAATAAATCAACACTGAATAAATGACATATAACTAGATGAGTTTTGAGTATAGAGGGTGAAACATTACAGAATTCTGAACTTGAGCGTGTAAATGTATAATGCATTTAAAGATATTCAAATTATTACGCCACAACTCGGATTAGCTATAAACCGAGTCTGTAATTACGTCGCACGGTGGCCAAGTGTGCTAGCTTTAGCATGGACGTGTTTACATCTGAAATTTAAAACAAAGACTTTAAAAACACTTCCTTGTTTTGCCGCATGTGTTTGATTGCTGCAAAATACAGAAATATTAAAACCAAAGAAAGCAGTCACGATTTTCTAAACAACTCCTATGGAGAAAAACACAAACGTGAAGTGCACAGAAGTTCAAATAACTACTTCCTTGTAGAATCGTGACCCCTAGCCAGAGTCAAGCGATATATTTCCGGGTATTTGCTATAAATGTTCTGCATGGGACGACAAAAACATTGCAAGCCAAAATTTAACCGTTTAGTTTTATATATTAACGCTATACACTTCTGCCGTTAAGTTATACTCAAATAGGATTGTATAGAACCTGCATCAAACACTGGTTAATATCACGCGTTAGACATGCAGGGCTTTACCTTGCTGCTATTAATTCTGAGCATGTGTATTACGGGGGGCGTCTCCGGCGGCTGGTTGGATATGTGGTAAGTGAAATGCTTTGCGAAACATGTAACCGCTGAGCATTACATTAAGGCTACGTTATTGCCAACTCAACGTCTTTACTTAAAGATTTGGTCGTATTTGAACGATTAAGTGAAGTCTATAGAAAATTGCTAAGCCTCACTGTTTTTTTTCTAAGAAACGCAGTTATTATGGACTGTGCACCAATTTCTTATTTATAAAAAATAAAATTTAGACTTTTTTATATTTTTTCGCGCATTTTTAAACTTATTTTTTAAAACGACCAATCGATTTTTTTTAAAAGAAAAATATTTAGCAGGTACCAGAGAGGTATATAGTAGGGTGGGGGAAGATGGGACACTTTGCCAGACGAGACTTTTTTTTAATTTTCTTTTTACGGACCCTCATTTAATGATAATCAGGAAAATAAGGTTACAGAATTATTCGACAGTATTATCACGACTTTATAAAACACCCGTCAAATCTGATTACTGTTTTTAAATATTGTGAAAATGCGAAATAGTAAGGTGATATTTTTTAACACTCGCTAAATCATAGTAAAGCCGAAGAATTTTTTTAGTTTGCGTGTGCGAACGATTAAACTAGTTTCATAGCTTCATAAAACAACCTTGAATATTTCGTACAGTTTGATTTTGTCCCATAAAACTAGTTTTAGTTTTGTAAAAAAACACTGAGATATAAGCATGAAGAAAATAGGCAGGGGTCAAAATGACTTTAATTTGGAATAAAAACAACAAAAAAATATCGGTTTAACGTTATTTATAGGAAGTTTACATGGCAAAAAAACTAGCACAGCCTGTTAAACTCGGTAGATTAACTACAAGTTGCAGAATACTGCTAATGTAAATATATTTCAATTTAGAGTCCCATCTTCCCCCACATTGTAGTTTTGTATGTTTTCAAAGATTTGCTTTTAATTAATTTAGTAATTTATACCCCAGGGGTTATTCAACTATAACATACTCATATAACAAAAGATAATTTTGAAAATAGATTCGAAACTTGGTCATTTGCACTTGGTGATAGTTTATGAGAAGTGGCTTGTGCCAAAAACAGAGTAGTAATACCCAATTTGTAGCAAAAATAAAAACTTTAAAAATAGTTAAAATCAATTTTCTGTTATTACAAGTTCATATACATTTGTAGGATACAATATTTATCCATTGATGTTCGAACATTACCCATTGTCGTTCAAACAATACCAATTGTTATGCAATAATATAATGTATAGGTAAAATGTTAAAAACTATAGCAGTAGGGCAAGAAAAAGAATGTTTAGACTTAATTTTTAAAGCGTACAGTATTATTTCGTGTTATTTACGTATATTCCTATTATAAATACACTTATTAATCAAAATTAACAAATATTCTAAACTGTCCCATCTTATCCTGTGTGTTTTCGAATTTGTAAAATTTCACCTGTTGTGCGGATCGCAAAATGACTCCTCGTGTGTTTTATTATATTTTATTAAATTGGTGTCAATCAATAAAGGAATGATATTTTGATTTTGAAAATATTTGGCAATATGTGCTTAAGTGTCCCATCTTTACCATTGTACTATATATATATTATATATATATAATCATAAAGAGCAATCATTGTACCAAATTCAATTTCTTTTAGTAGTTAAAAAACTAGTGCGCCGAGGTCGAGTTACATTTTGTCTTATGGGAAATCCTTACATTGTTGCACGACCGATTGTTTTTTCTCCAGCGGTTTGGTTTTCCACGATTTTTTCCGCATGTGTTTTGATTTAAAACTTTGATGGTACCGTTAGATCACATTTAAGCATCTACATACAAATTTGAATTTTTCATTGGTATACCCCTTTGCACAGCTATAGACATCGAATTGTTAAAATGTTTATTAAATCACCATATAAACAGGATACCGCCATTCCTTTATGAGTGGTCTTATGGAGGGTGCGATGCAAGCTCATGTGTATGGCACTGGGGAAATTGTTCTACTACTTGCGGAAGTGGCACACAGTGGCCTGTTGTAACGAGAAACAAGGGTGCATGTGGCACCTGTGACAAGCCATCGGGATCAAGGGCCTGTAATACACAATGCTGTGCAGGTGTCCATGATTTCCGTTAAAATTACCTTTTTGCAACAAATGAAAATTGAATGAAAATCTAAACAAAACAGAAAACACAATAATAACACACGCTCAGGATAAGGAAAAGTTATGTCATTAAAACAAAAACGTACCGGCTTGCGTTTTGACAGGAAATGAATTCTATGTTGAGGATACAAGTTGTATAACACAGCCACCGCCCACAACATCGTGCTCGAAAGCTTGACGTAACATTTCGTTAGCCTGTTACTTCCTTGTTTAATGCTAATGAATGATTCAGATCATTTTTATTACGGGAAGTAAAGCTCAGTAAGTGTCACTTTCTTGCTGAAGCGTAACCATTCGATAATCACAACAATACTTAATATGGTGAATCAAATACAATACAATTCATCAACAAACTTTAAACTTTCCAAATAAACGGAAAAGCGAGAGTAATATACTAAAGCGCAGGAGGCAGCGTTCCACAAACCTTGTTAAGCATACAAGACCACATGAACGAAATTAAACATGAGTGACTTAAAAAACCTAATTCTTGAAAACATTATTACATCCCTTAGAAAAAAGGCAAACGTTATTACATCATT
>NW_004190381.2:113624-114462 GCF_000224145.3 Ciona intestinalis | reverse complement strand
ATCCAACAGATACAAGAGTTTGCAACACCCACTGTTGCCCTGTAAACTGTCAATGGTCTTCTTGGAATGAATATGATTCTTGTTCTGTTTCTTGTGGTGGTGGGAATCAAACTAGATCTCGTAGCGTTGCAATTTCTGCTTTCTGTGGAGGAAACTCTTGTGCTGGAGACCCAACAGATACTAGAGTATGCAACACTCAATGCTGCCCTGTGAATTGTCAGTGGTCTTCTTGGACCGAATTTGATTCTTGTTCTGTGTCTTGTGGGGGTGGTAATCAAACTAGATCTCGTAGCGTTGCTATTTTTGCTTTCTGTGGTGGCAATTCTTGTGCTGGGGACCCAAGAGATACTAGAGTGTGCAACTCGTTACCTTGTCCCATACATTGTGCATGGGAAAGCTGGGCACAATGGAATGAATGCAATGTCACATGTGGAGGGGGAATGCAAGAACGTAAACGACAAGTAGCAGTTGAAGCAATGCATGGAGGTATTGGTTGCAGTGGATTCACATCAGAAAGCAGGTAAGAAAATAGGCTGTGAATTTTAATATACATTTATCCTGTAACTGTTACACAGATCATGCAATGAGATTTGCTGTCCTGTAGCATGTGAATGGGAAGGTTGGGCTTCATGGGCCGAATGTTCAAAATCATGCGGTGCAGGTAAGATATTCATATTAAATATTAATACTACCAAACCTGTTGCAAAACCAACGCACTAATTTTACCAAGGTTCCCAAGATAGAAGAAGAAATGTGCTGGTGGAAGAAAGTTGTGGTGGTGAAACATGTGCTGGAAATGCAACTCAAGTCCAACTTTGTAATGATGTTTGCTGTCCAC